>NC_061122.1:98064860-98070128 GCF_002878395.1 Capsicum annuum | reverse complement strand
CAAAATTAGTTGGTCCAACCAACTTATCATGACTTTTCAGATTTTAAGGGATCCAATCCCAAAATTAGTTGGTCCAACCAACTTATCATGAGAACAAGCAACATTAAAAGTAATGAAGAATTTTCTAATTCTTCAATATATGTTTAATACTCGGTATGCACATCTTTGGGATGTCGCAATCGTTCATCTCAATTTATGAACTTTTATTCTAGCAAACTCTAAGTTTATCATGACATGTACCTTTTACTTTAGTAAATTTCAGATTTACTATTACATGAATAAATTTCAGATTTACTATTTTAAAAGTAGATTTCAGAATAACTCTTCTCAGTTATTCATCCTCATTCGGAGGTAAGTTGTGATACCATCACAATCAATTCTCAATTATTCATCCTCATTCGGAGGTGAGATGAGTTGTGATATCATCATAATCAATTCTCAGTTACTCATCCTCATTCGGAGGTGAGTTGTGATACCATCAGAATCAAGTGCACGTCTCAGTTATTCATCCTCGTTCAAAGGTGAGTTGTGATTTCTTTACAACTACGAGCACGTTCGAATTTATATGCAGTCACATTTACCCCCAGGGTCTAGATCTGTATTTATAATAATCAAAATTCTCACTCCTGAAGAATAGAATATAATCGTTCCTTAAGCATATCAAATTATATGACTTATAACCTCTTTCATGATATTGCTACTTTAGGAGCAAATCGAGGCATATATCACATATTGCTACCACATTCACTTCAAGAATGGAGCATGTTCAATGGGACATGTCTCATGACTTTTCATCAAAAACATATTATTTTACCTTAGCCATCATTATATCATCAATATGGTGCATTGAGATTCAAACTCAACGTCTTATCCATTTAAAGGCGTCTTAGGCATAAATCGATGGAACTTCAATCCCAATATCTTATTATTTTACATGAATACCAACATAAATACATTTAATTACTACAAAATTTATGAAGTACAACAAATATAAATTCATACCTGTAATGAAGTTACATAACAGGAGAAACTTTTCATCACCAAACAAACATATATGTTATTTTGAAATAAAAGAATACAAGATATGCACTGTTAATTTAATATTATTCTCAAGATATCAAGGTTTGAAGTTTAATAATATTATATCTTTTCAAAACTTAATACATATACCATGTTATCCTCCATATCACCGTTATGCCGTTTGGGTATGTATCTTATTTTAACTATTTATTAGAATAATCCACGTGAGTTTAATTTAGATTACAAATACAAACATATAAGCCTTATATATTCATCTGCAAGTATCCATAAGAAAAGTGATCAATATCACCGTTAAGATGAATTTGAAGAATACGTACCTTCGCTCTAAGAAAGTAGAGTCTCGTGCTGATAACGTGTTATAAAATAATAAAGAATAAGAGTAGAGAGAATAGAGAGAGTGATTCTTATTTCTTCTCTTAAGGGATGAGAGATCATAAGATTGTAAATACAATGAACAAAACCCCTCTATTTATAGGGAAAATTTACTCCTAGTCTAAGTGAAAGACAGATGTTTCAAATCTTAATAGATATCAAAGTAGATACATTCACTATAATGTAAATACATTTATAACAAATTTAAAAATTTTAAACAATATAATCATATTTAATTAACATTTCAAACAAAATATACCCAAGATGCAGAGTGAAGAATTTAGATGGTTAAACTATAAAAGTATCAACTAAAGTCATTTATATTTTTTTATTAAAGCCACTCAAGTTAAATCAACCAGTTTTTACAGAAACTATAACTAGAGACTTGAGAGGGAGGTTTATGTAATTATTCCTTCATTTTTTTTAGCTATAATAACTTTATGAGAAGATTTATCTAGTGTGAGTGACTTTATTGATACTACAAAATAAAGATAAGTAACTTTAGTTTTTTTTGCTTCCTATTCGGTGTCCGGTATCCGCATTGAAACTCAACTAATCCAAATTCGCGTCGGATAGAGTCCCATTGAAGGGGTAGCGCTCCCAACAGATAAGTAACTTTAGTTGATAATTTCTTATAGTTGAGTGATCTAAATTATTCACTCAAAAGATTGTACTAGTAACTTCACAAGTTGAAAGATGTCTTTCCCGCTTAACAATCAAAACTTCTGTACTATATATAGTCTCAAACTCAATCAAGAATATAACGCTTCACGAAATGGAGTAATTCCTAGACCACATGTATGCATAGTGGTATAAGCAAGATTTTCAGACTCAAAATATAAGAGAATAAATATATTGAGAAGTCAAAAAAGTTCAATATTATTTACCACACACAAATAAATAATAACAATTTTATATTTTGATTTTATATGTATATAGTATAATTTTTCTACTAAAATATTCCAATGAACATAACTCGCGCTCTTAGTTGCATCCCTAAACATACGTACAAATTTAGGTCTGGCTTCTAGATACAGCCCTTTTATACATGCATGTAGGATAATTTTCAATCCATCACAATTTTATTTTTTTTAAATGGAGTAGCCATAGAAAACTGAAAAACGATACGAATAGCATAGAATACTCCTTCAGTTTCATATTACGTGACCCCACTTATTTGACATATCTTTTAGAAAAATTTTAATTAGATGTATATTTTCCTAAACTAACCTTATTAATAATGTCTTGAAACTCTTTATTTAATACTAATAAGGATAGTATGAGAAAGGTATAATAAAACCCTTTTAATTTACAAAAATAAATAAGTATATATGAAACATTCATTTTTAAGATAGGGGTGTAAAATGAATAGAGGGAGTATAATTGTATTTTTATTTGGTAGCACTTGTAATTTTTTTCCTCAGCTTCTGAATGTATTCAAGTGTCGTGCAGCTTTCAAAACTGAAGAGGGATAGAGTGTTGGACCAAAAAAAAAAAGTTAAACTTAGCAAGGGAGATTTTCCCTGAATTATATCTGTCCATTCCTATCAAAGAAATAGTGCATGAAAAGGGGTGTGCTTAAAAAAAAGTCCTTGATTTTGTACAAAGATGCAACTGTGGGCGTACCAACAAAAGGACACAATTATGAAAAACGTACTTCTTTTTCTCTTTCCATTTCTTAAATTTAATTCGATGCATTAATAATGTCAAAAATATATACAATCAAATCACTCGCTAGTCACTTCCTCCGTCTCAATTTATATAACATATTTTGAATTTTAAGATTTAAATATATCTATCATTGACTGTAAATTTTTCATATACTCCCTCCATTTTATATTAATTAATCTCTATAGACTTGACACACCCATTAAGAAAAATATTTATTAAGGGTCTATTTTACCAAATTAGTCTTATTAATTATGCTTTGAAAATATAAATTTGAATATATACAACTTGTTTAGTCATTTAATGATAAGGGTATTATTAGAAGAACATATTAAAATCTTCCTGATTTCATCAATGAAACAAGTAAATTGAAACAAATATTTTTAGAAAATTGGCCAACTAAAATAAAACAGAGAGAGTAGGTTTTAAATATTTTGAATTATCAATCATGTGATTTATAGTACTTTTTACGTAATTATCAAATATATAAATTTTATTTCAAAAAAATTAAAGATTTCATACTCAAATTCACAGTCAAACTTACATTATTTAAATCTCAAAAAATAAAATATATCATATAAATTGAAAGAGAGAGAACTCAATTACTACTCTAATTTGATGGTAAATATTACTCCCAATTGATAGTTTGACAAAATAAAACTAATCTTTGATCACAATAAAGATTATAGCGGTGTCAATTGGGTCAGTCCGGGACAACCCGACCCATTATAAGCTAGCGTTCTTGTTTTCAATTTCAAGATGGGTGTCCCTAAATGGGTCGGGTTAAGGACAGGTCGAGAGAATAGGGTCATACACATCCCCTTAATATCATATGTTCATGATGTTAAGTAAGTTTGGTTTGATCTATGGGGCAAAAACTTATTTTTTTTTTTATATTTTTACTATAGGAGAAGTATGGGTAAGACCACATGTATCAACATGTCAGCTATGTTTCATAAAATTCATCTTAAGGATATATTTGTCATTCTATTTCATTATTTTAGTTTTATGTAATTTCAACTCGTGTTCAAATATTGCTACATGTACTTGCTATTCATCCTTTGTGCATAATGGCAACACATAATACTTTTGACTTTTTTCTATTTAGTTTTTCATTTTTTTTTCTTACTTTTTCCTTAACCCTTTGTATTCATTGTGTCTTCTGCTCTGTTCATTTCAATAATCGTTAATAATTTCAAATTAGCCACACGAAGATTCAATTTTTTCAATTGTAAATGCATATTCTTTCTTTGATTTGTGTTATAATGCATCATTTTATTTAGGTTTCAAGTTTCTGATCTCAAATTTCAATATATCCTACTATAAATTTATATTGATTATGAGATATTTGTTTAAGAATTTATCTATTTTAATTTGAAAAAGAGAATTTCGATCTCAACATTCTATTCTTTCAATTTTAATTTCATGCTCTTTTTCTAATATTTTCTTATAATGCATTATTTTGATTCGGGTTTCATATTTTTTGTCTCAAATTTCTCTATATACCATCTATACTTTTGTGTTTATTTTTTGACATCTGTTTAGTAATTCAGTTTTTAAAATTTGGGTATGATTTTCTTGATTTCAAGATTCAATTTTTTCAGTTTTAAATTGGTAATATTTCTTTAATATTTGTGTTGTAATGCAATATTTTGATTTTGTTTAGAGTTTTCTCAAATTTCAATATATTCTACGGTATTTAAATGTTCAGTATTTAAGTGTTTATTTATTGCAGTCACTACGATGTACTTGTTTATGGTTTATTTTCTTGTTCATTTATGCATTTGAGTGATCACCTAATGAAGTTATTTTGATTTGTTACTTTACAGTATGTTGAAGGCTTCGATTGTATAACCTATTCTGCAATTAACATTACAGGCGGTAAAGCTCAAACTATGACGTTGTTTAACTTTAAAATTTTTGTATATTTGCTTGTTGATGTTGGAAGAAATAAATAAATATTATTCATTTATTTAATTCTAAAACACTTAATTTTCATTTGCCTGATTTAGTTCTCCCTTGAAAAGATTCTTATATATGACGTATGAAATAGATTCATTAGGTTTCTAGTGAATCTATTTTTATTTGTGCGTGGATATTTCTTAAATTTTATTTTAATATCTTTTAATGATTTACTTTTTTCGTAAGATGTATTCATTAATTTGTTTGGTTTATTATTTTATCCTG
>NC_061122.1:98017009-98061860 GCF_002878395.1 Capsicum annuum | reverse complement strand
TATAATCATTATTGTTATATACTTAAGTATCAGCTTGTTATGTTATACATTATATTATATATTAATAAATTATCAAAGATAACTTCTCATTATTGAATAATTAATAAAAGGTAAAATACTAAATTGAAAACTTATTTAAATATTATACAGGAAAGAATTACAGAGAGAGGGATAGATAATGTAAAGGTGTTATAATTCAGTTAATTTTTTTAAAATAAATCAAAGTGTGTGTGCGCGCGTATAATTTGAAACTTAACAGTAAGATCCTATAAAATTTAATCAAGTTAAATGATGAACACATTCAATTACACCGAATTTTTAAAAGTAATATCTTAATAGATTATGTCCATGTCAAATAATAATTTTTAAAAAACTTGGTTAGAATAAAGGTTGAATGAGACCTATTGAAGTTTTTCTAAAATTTATCATGATTAGTTAATTAATTTAAATAAACAAAGTAAGGTCAATATTTATTTAAGGCTATATTTAAGACTTGCAATTTGTAAAATTGACATAAATCGAACGACTAATACCTTTAATCACATTAGAATGATACGTAGATTATTTTGACGAAATATGTTTAATAACAATTTTGGAAGCACTGATCAAGATAGAGTTATTTTAGTAAGACTTGGTGAAGTTATATTTAAGTTCGACATAATTACTTCATCAAAACTAATTAGATATAATCACCTATGTTTTGTTATTATATTTAAAACTCACAAATAGACATGTAGTATTGAATCAGATTGAACGATTAATACCCCCAATTACACTAAATTAGTATTGCCATAACATATTTCAGCTCCTAAATAAAAATGAATTGTGAGCTACAAAATTTATAAAAATATTAAATTTGTGGCTAAATCATTTCTTCACGATAAAAAAATTATAGCTACTATTAAAGCTAACTATTGTCACAACTTTTTAGTACTCAATGCTAAATATTTTCTCCATTCTATTTTACTCGTCCCAATTTGACATTGCACATTAATTAAGAAAAATAATTAATAACATGACTACTTTACCATAGTACCCCTATTAAATGATGTTTACATTTTAATTTAGAGAAAAAATAATTAATACTAAGGGTAAAAAAGAAAAAAAATAATTGTCTTGTCTTGATTAATGAAAAATGACAAGTAAAATAAGAAATCAAATTAGAAAATTTGGGACGAGTAAAATGGAACGGAGGAAGTATTTATTAGCTATAATATTTTATTTTATATAATTTTTTATGGCTAAAAAATCACTATTGCTACGACAAGTTTCAACACATGACAACAATTAATAATTAGCTACAAAATTTTCCTGTATCAAAAACACTATAGCTATATGATTTAGCTATTGCAACATTTTTTTATAACTTGAAGCAAAAATATCTATTTAGCTACAACATTTTATTTCAAATAATTTATTGTGGCTAAAAGATTACTATCACTACAATAGTTTTAAGAAAAATAATAATTAGCTATGAAACTAGACTATTACAAAAAAGATGTAAAAATATTATTTAATTATTATTATAATTTTTTTATAAATTGAATTAAAAAAATTATTTAGCTACAGTATTTTATTTCAAATAGTTTGTTGTGGCTAATAAGTTACTGTTACTACAATAAATTTTAACTCATGATAAAATTAATTGTTAGTAACGAAATTCTATTATAGCAAAAAAGACGTGGCTATATCATTTAACTGTTGTCACAATTTTTTATTGCTTGAAGCAAACAAAGATATTTAACCGCAATATTTTATTTCAAATAGTTTATTGTGGCTAAAAGGTTACTCTTGTTACAATAACTTTTATCGCATGACAAAATCATATGATTTGCTATATATTTTTACTCTAGCAAAAAAGTTGTAGCTATATAGGCAGTTATTGTTTTGATTGTTAGTAATTATAGCAAAAGTGGGTAATTAGCTTTGTTAGTTTGATTGTCGTGGCTAAGAAATTTTATGAATTCGTAAGTAGCTTTGAAATTTAAAATTTTATGGCTAATACTAAGTAATAGCTATGATTTCTAAATTCACATTGTCAATGTATGAATGTTAACCATCAACATTTTCTTATTGTTAATGTGAAATGATTTATTATCTTAAGGGTTGTCACTTAAACGTGTTAGTCAAGAAGTTTTACTTTCATGTAAATTGCATGTTGCAGCTGCTCCAAGTCTTTGGATAAAGAAATAAAATAGCCTAGACAGGTAAATCTTGTGTTGTAGTTGCACCAAGTTTTCGGACAAAAAAAATATAGTAGTCTACAACTCGTAATTTAAGGTTATGAGTTGGACTAGTGACCCATAAGTTTGGCAGTGGAAAGGATAGCATGCTCTGGTCAACATATGAGTCATATCTCACAACTCGTCGCATCTCCATACGACTTGTACCATCCTCTCATAACTTGGACAGAGACTTTGGGGGTCCTATACTATTGTCTTAATGACTTTACTAATACGACTCATAACATCTAGTGATGATTCCTAAGGTCGAGTCATAACCTCAATAGAACTTCAATCACTCTACATTGCCATGACTATGACTTACATATTACGGCTCGTATAATGTCTATACGACCTAAAAAGATGAGTCGTAAGTTTCACAGTGACTTTAAAACATAGGGTATTACACCTAAAGATACCAAACCTAGGCTCTGATACCATATTTGTCATGATCCAAACTAGGGCCTGGCCATAATGGGTATCTAAAGTCCCACGTAGGCCGGTTATCACCTCCTGCACATAACCAAACAAAAAATAGCATCCCCTAATGTCGAATGAATTTCGAACATATAACAAAATAGCATGCACCAAGCTTAAGGAAATCCAAAACATGTCTATAAACCAAGATCAGTGACAGGACAAACAATAGACCAACATCACCAAATATCCACAGTAATCCAAACAAAGCCTTCTAAACAAGGAACCAAAATCAATCTTGGTCGGAACACATCCCTGACCCTGAAAGTTGACAATGACAATGAAAATATTAGTGACAAAGAAAACTTTCAACTCAATTATATGAGAGGAAATAGATGAATACCTAAGCATTTCGGAGAATGAAAGCTCAACACTTCACCACATTGAACTGACGAGCCGAGCCAATCCATTTAACTCTGCATAGGAAAAGTACACTTGCCTTCGAACCCTGCATCGTATGGGATACAACGTTCAAAGATAGTTAGTGGGGTGAAAACTATCATGAAACTCAGGGATAAAGGAGCAAAATAATTCCATGATCCATACTTCAAAATTAGTCAAAATTCAATGCACATAAACATATGCAAGTACATATATATATATACATACACATATACATCACGTGCTGAGATAGGGAACAAGGATTAATATGTTATTAAAAACTTTAGGATGGATTGTGTAGCTCAACCTTCATAACATACGAAGGCACCCACGAAAAATATGGGCCCAGCTCTCCCCTAGTTAGTAGGACCCCAGTGCGTATGGTTGTACGAACCAGAGGGTATACATATCACTATGGGGGACTCGAACCTTCCAGCATATCAAGGTGACACAAGCACCAAATCATGTAATAAGATGTGAGGGACTCGAACCTCCCAATCAAATGATATTAATAAGAGGGACTCGAACCATACGATTATATAAACCCCTGCGTTAGCAACCGCAATTTCTAGTATTGGTCTTTCGTACCTCCACTTTCATGATTCAGCTACACAACTCTCATTAAAGCCCAATTAAAATAGTTAGCACATACACTATCATTCATTGAACCATGATACACATTTAGGAATATATTATTGGTATCATCATACCAACTACACTTGCAAGGTAACATCAACATGCCATACCAATTATCTTCACTTAGGAAAATTCACAACTCCCTTGGTTTAATTTTATAGTATCTTGGGGAATTACATAATCCCATAAGGTTCAATTCAAAATCATAATGCAATAGTTCAAGAATTGTTCAATTCCTACATTTCTCATAATTAAAACCAATTTCACAATATCAGTTTGGGGTGATAATCACTTTAAAAGTCACAAGTTTTGGGAAAATCACAATTCCTTAGTTCATTCAACATACCCAGTCACCCACAAGGTCAAAACTATAATTAAAGCATGAATAATTATATAAAAATCATGGAAAAACATTATTCAATCAATAAGCACTCAAAAACCTCAACCCTTGTACTTACCTATTTTTTCTATTTGAATAAAGACCTGGTTTATTTTTCTTTGACACAAGCATCACAAATTCTGGTGTATAAAAACTGAAACTTTGGAACACTACAGACTAGGTCCTTTCAGACCAGTTTGTTAGGGAGAGAAGAGTTTACATGACCTGATCTTCTATGCTAATGATCTGCATTCTTACTTTGAGCACTCAAATAGGTCAATTCACATCTAGGAACTGAGTCTAGATCAACGACATACATATTTTTGCATCTTTTAGCTCTAAAAATTATATTTCCATTCTTCAAACTGCTTATAATACACCAGTCATACACTCAACATTTTGTGCTTCAATCCCCTCACATAATACATATCTTCAATGGAATTACTTTATGATTTCCTAATTTTACCAACACCAAGAATGTACCTTTTTTTACGATTACCAAAAGAGACACCTTCGTCTTAAAGTACCTTGAGTGAGAGAAAAAAGTCAGTTCTTCGAGTCACGTACGTAGAGCATCTACTATCCATAAACTAACTTTGATTGTTTCCCTTACTCCCACCTGAATTCAGTGATCATTTGTCAAATTTGAAAATCCATTTGAGTTTGAGTTTCCAATAGGGGTATAGGGGAGTAGTCACAACTTTCTTAGTCTAGACAGGCAGTCTATCTTTTCTAAATTTTTTCGAAGGATAAAGTCCCTTTTTAAGTGACTGCATCTGTTGAACATACTTAGCAGACTTTATTTTTTCTGTAAGCCTTGCTTGACACTCATTCTTTTTATGACCATTTCTTCCATAATGATTATAATAAAATTATTGGCAGTAGATCCATACTTGTTGTAAGGCTTCAAAAGAGGACTATTATTCACTCCGTGAATAGTCAGATTAGCAAGGATCTTTAAGGAGGTGGTCTATTTCAGAGATTTGTTAAGTTATTCTCTTATACGGACCAGGTTCCTTTATAATTCATCATTTTTATCAAGAGAAGATATAAGAAGTTTTTGAGACTTATTCAGCTCCTCATCAAGCTTAAATTGTAGACTTCTAGCCTTTTTTTTCTTTTACAATCAGATTCAGCTACTTTCCTTGGTTTTTACAACGTCTCTTTATTTTCAGAATTTAATTTTGAAGAGTGTCCTCCTAACTCAGATATCTGAATGGCCAGGGCTATTTTCTCATATTCTAGATTTTCTACCTTCTCTTCAAGAAGATCTTTCTCAATAATAAGCTCACATAGAGAATCAATCAAAACATTTACAAGTTTTCATAAATTCTTAGGAGTGTAGTCATTTGGATTCTTGTTAATTTTAAAAGGAGTTACCTTATCTTTTTCTTTATCATCTGATCTAGCCATGAGATGAAAAAGAGAATTGTAGGTAGTTTTACCATCTTCTACAGCCAGCATAGAGGCATTTTTAGGTTTTTCTGACTCATATGAATCACTTGATGAGTCTCCCCAAGCAGCTAAGGCTTGATTTACTACATAGTCTGCTCTATCTCTTTTTTCTTGACTTATTAGGGACCCGGTCCTTCTTCTTAGCTTTGTTTTCTCCTGACTTTAGATATTTTTGATAATCCATCTTGTGCAAGGGATAATCCTTAATGAAATATCCTTGTTTGGCACATTTGTGACATAGCTCATTTGCACCTGGTGACCTGCTACTGCTTCTCTTCTTTTGAAAATTTTCACTTCTTCTCATAGCTCTAATGAATTTTTGAGCTAAGTGGGAAACATCCCTATCATCCTCACTAGAATCAGATTTTGAAGCTTTTATAGCTAAGGATTTCTCCTTTTTAGGCTCTTTCTTCTCTTGATCTTGTTGCTTCTTTAGTTCATAGGTCTTCAAATTCTCAATCAAATCATCCATGGTAAGATTCTTAAGATCTCTTTCCTTAGAGATAACATTCACCTTACTTTCCCATTACTTGGGAAGTACTCTCAATATCCTTCTCACCTCTGTACTAGGTGGAATAATTTCACCAAGGCATTGTAATTCATTTGTGATTGAGGTGAACCTGGTGTGCGTTTCTTGTATAGTTTCACTTTTCTTCAAAGTGAAATACTCATATTGGGTATTAATCATATCCACCTTAGATTCCTTGACTTAACTGATTCCATCATAAGTAATCCTTAGACAGTCTCATATTTCTTTTTCACTCTTACAAGTAGAAATACAATTGTACTCATCAGGTCCTATTCCACACTCCAAAAGATTTTTAACCTTGAGATTTTTTTCAATCTTTTCACGATCCTCCTCATTGTATTCCCTTCGAGTTTTGGAAACCAACCTAATAGTTTCTTCTTCCTTAACTTCTCTCATGGGAATATGAGGTCTACCACAAATTATATCCTACATCTCACAATCTTCAGCCATAATAAAATCGTGCATCCTTATTTTCCACCAACTATAATATTGTTCATTAAAACTGGGTAGTGTGGTGGTTGATCTTCTTTCCTCCAAGTTTGATGGTGCTGCCATAGCCAAGGATCCACTCTAGGTGTTAATGGTTTAGTGTGCACCGCTTTAATATCAATTGTTGAACAATAAGGGTTCATCACCACGAAGAGACCATGTCCCTGAATACTTACTTGTTAATAATAAAATAGGAACACAAAATAAATCAATACACAAGATTTTTACGTGAAAACCTCCTAACTTAAGGGAGGAAAACCATGAGTTGTCCTCATGGAATTTCCCAAGCCCTACTACAGTCAATCAACTCTGACTATAAAATCCAACAGGATTTAGCTCTAAATCCTAAAGCTTGCAATACTTCTATTCCAAACCACCCAAGACAACCTGGTCTTACTCTTCACTCAATTAACTAACTCTAGCCAATCAATCTTAGGCAATTCTACCTAAGCAAGACAAATGAAACAAAGAGTAAACTTTACTCACAAACATTAGAGTAAATTAGTTTCTAGAACATTACTCAAGATAAGCAAATTAAAGACTAAGAGAATTTCTGAATCTTGAGCAAGAGAGATTTTTCTACCTTTTTGATAAGAATGAGATTGCAAAAACTAAAACCCAAAGTTGATTTTCTTTGCTTATATAAATGTGTGAGAATCTTGATTGAAATTTGATTGAAACAGGTGTCTCATATTGTACATTATGCACCTATAGAGTAATTATGCTACAGGATAAAACTGTATAGAGAGCGACAGTGTACAACTGTCCTTTAGCAATCTTCAGTAAATGCATTACTGAATCTAGTCTCTGGGCATATTACTTATTCATCATCAATCATCAAAACATCGAACAACACCCTTTGAAAAAACTTGGTTCTTCAAAATATAGATGGCAACAAATTTACCAAGAAAAGCATGTAACATGCCATAGTGATAAGTCAATCACTACCGCCATAGTGATAAGTCAATCACTAGGTAGTTTCTCCAACGAATTTTTTTCAAAAGTATTCTTATTTTCTATAGCTATGCTCAATTTTTTCCTAATTTTCTTTGGATAGATTATGAAATGGAGAAACATTACGTACTACTAATTTCTGCAAAGTAAATTGTCAAACCAAAATTACAGGGATAAAGATTGAAGATGACAAGGTAGTGCATGCAATTAAATTAAATCGCAAATATTTGGCGATTGAATAGCTACAGCCTACAGTCTTTCGAGTTGTTTGGTACATGAGATTGGATAAGTAGGAATATTCTATGAGTTGGGTTATTTCATGGAATTATGTATTCCACATTCCATATAAGACTGTAATACCTCTATTTTAGTATAAATAGTGGAATAAAATAGCCTTGGAATTAGCTAATATACACCAACATGGAATTAATTAAATTAATCTCAAATTTATCTCAAATTATTATAATTATTCTACTTACCAAATGGCCCCTTAATGAATAATTTCGTCATCCTAATTGATGTAAGAAGAAATTTTTATAGATTTTCAAATTCTTATCAAAAGGAGAAATAGACTGTTTCTTTGAAATTTTTTGGGTGAACAAGTATTGATTGAGACTACATCTCCAATATAAAGTGGTCTTACTTTCTTTAAAAACCATTTATTTTTGAGATTGTCTATATATCTTTCACATATTACCACATATCACGACCATGAAAGGCACATATAGGAAAGGGAAATTCCATTCAAGTTGCTTTGCTTATTGGAGGTCAGCTTTTAGGATTGGCTTAACTTTCTCAATTTTGTGGATGTAAATCTCTTATGATTAATCTCATGAACATTAGTAAAAGGAAAAAAGGCATCTGGAGAAATTCAAGAAAAATTAGTGAAGGAATATAAGAAGGAACTGACAGATCATCTAAGTGCCACTTATCACACTCACAAAGAATGAATTTTTATGCGACTTCACAATGAGTAAAGTAAAGCAAAGCTAAGAGAAGAGAAAAAGGTCAAAAAAAAAAACAGAAAGAAAGAAGATACATTTTGTTTCTAAGATAGTAAATTAGTAATTAAGTAAATAAAAATGCACTTCTTTCTAATATCTTAAATTTTTAAATGAGTTGATGATATGATTCGACATGATAAGAATCAAGCTCACATGCAAAAGATTGTACTAAAAACATAATAAAGTATATAACAATTTGATATGAATTTTCCAACGACTCAAACTTTTAAATAAGTTAATCACATAAATATAAACTCACATCTCATTTGACAAAATTACAAGATAATCACACTGCAAGCCCGTAAATGCTTTACATGATTTAGTTAAGATTTTCATGCTTACCCAAATTGGTCCAAAAGAGGAGCTTAAGGGGCCTAGAGGGCTGCCATGGGGCCACAACCCCCTTTCGATCTTCAAAAGAACAAAACTTAAAGCCAAATGATAGAGCTTAATGTGATAAATCTAATGCAACAATCTAAGAATAGTTTCAAAATTCTATCCACAACTTCAAAAAATTGCAAATAATAGATGTGATCACCGTAAAATAAATTGTCAGTAATTTTCAAAATATTTTCCAATCAAAGACTTTGTGATTTTTGATGCCCCACGTATTGGGATGATATGTCATCACTAAATCTACCACTTCATAAATTTTCAAAAGATTTCATATTTTCGTTTGAGAGAAATCAGTTGATGAAATTTTGATTTATTATAGTGCATAAAATTGTGTATGGGTGTATAAATGCCTCTTATTATTTTGTATAATATTGTATATTGGGTTAGTAAAATTATATATCAAAATTTAAACATTTTTGTTAAAAAAAAATTAAAGCTTTGTATATTGTTGCGTATTAGATGTATATTGTTGTATACCAAAATTTGTTTTGGGATAAAGAATTATAATGTAAGTTTTGGGCTATATTTTGAATGTAAGTTATTTAATTGTATATTTTTGAAAAGTTAAAGTTTCATAAATAACGTAGGTTTAGACTTAATGGGGGGTGGTCTAAAGTTAAAGTTTGCTAATTACAATTCATAGCTACAAGTTAAAAGAGAGAGACTGGCAAGCGAGACTCAAAGAGATAAGAGAGAAGCGAGCAAGATTGGGGGAGAGAGAGGATATTTGTATATGACACTTTTTTTTGTATATGACATACTTCAGTTGTATTTGTATATGATACATTTTTTTTGTATATGGGATATTGTAATACCCCGTACTTTTTCCGAGCTAATTTCATCTCAAGAATGTCTAGTATTAGCTTCTAAATTGAATGATGGTTATTCCATGAGGAATTTTCAAGATTTTCACTTTTTGTCATGTGGGAAATCCAATAAACTTTCCATCGGTATAAGATTCGCCCAAATCTAATAACCGGGTCAGAAGTCACAACTATTTCAAGTTCCCATCGTAAAACAACTCCATCTTAGTCAGTGGCGTGCCGCGCCACAAGAGGAAATGGCATTTGGAAAATTCCAGTAGAGATCCGCTATTATGGCGTATCTCACCAGGGCCAAAATTCAGAATTGTCCTTTTCTAGTGTCTTAGCGCGATTTCCTCCGCGTCGCGCCAAAGTTTTAGGTCGCACAAGAAGAGGCAACACGATGGCTCCGCATCTCACCATCCCTCAATTTCTAAATTTTCAAATTTCAGTGACATAACGTGATAGCACCACATCGCTCCAAGGGTCCAATTCGGGAGATTTTACTGAAATTAAATAACGTATCCAGGGTTAAAAGGGTCAACTTCCCACCCCTATTTAAGCCCTTTAACATGTTATTCAACCACTTTTCTCCCAAAATACACTCTCTTCTCTTAGAACCCTCTTAAGAACAACCTAGGGCTTTTCATAGAAGATTCAGAATCAAGAATTTCCTCTAATCTTCACAAAATCATGAACTAAGGTATGCGTAGTGTTCATTCGTGGACTCCTTTCATCCATAAAGTCCAAGAATCTCTTTTACAACTTTAAGTTTATGAATTTCTTTATGAATTTCATGTTGGGTTTATTTTGTTTATGTTGAGAATGATCAATTGAATTCAAATCCATGTTGAGTGATCAATTTTATATGGAATTGATTTATATAGATGTATATTTATGTGAACCTATGAATAAACCCTAGATGATGAAATTAGAGATGAATCATGATGATTAATTATTGTATAATGTTGTCTACATGTGCTATGCCTATCATGTGTTTGATTAAATGCCTAGAAGGAACAATGCCCAACTAGTATGATATCATGAAATCCCCATGTATGTACAAGTTATGCCTATCACATGTTTTGATGGAATGCTTCTATAAATGTATTATGGATTGTGATGTTAGTTATATGTTCAAGTAAGTTATGCTTGGTCAGTTTTCCTTCCATCTAGTCCTGGGGGTACTTGTACCCAAAATATTATCTATGTGCCTAGAGCCATGTCATGTTTCCACGATACTCTCAGTCAAGCTTTGAATCCTTAGACTTCAGACAGTCTTATAGCTCAGGAAATCTCCATGATCTCATAAGCTCAATCAGTTGTCAGATATCAGTAATATTTCATCAGTCAATGGAATTCAATAACTCAGTCCATGTTCAGTTCAGTAAATTATGTTCAGTGTCTATTCAGATGGAAGTAGAAATTAGCACCGAGTAAACCCAAGGATAGGAACTCACCTGTTATTTGAGGGTGTGATTCTTAAAAACAATCCTTGCATTCCAAAACTATGTAGACAACATAGATTGAGACATCATAGCCTTCTATATGAGGGTAGATGAGGTGGCTTAGCCTGCTATATGAGGGTCCCACCGTTCTCACTAGAGTTACCTATTATATTAGAGTCACTCACATGTTGTCTTTACCAATGGCGCGATATTGACACTCTTTTAATCAGGGCATAGATTGGACCCCAATTCAGCTATAATGCATTAGTTGGGGCATGTAGGTTAGATGACTACCTCTCACAGTCTCAGTATCAGTCTCAGTAAAAGAACTCAGATAGTTCTTTAGAATTCAGGACTATCAGATATAGTCAACTCTGACACAGTAAGGAAATCAGATAGTTCCATTAGATCTAGGACTGTCAGATACAGTCACTCATGTTATCAATTATATTCAGATTCAGTGATCATGTTATCACAGTATTAGTGTCAGTTGTTATGTCCTATGCATGTATTCTCATGCTCATAATAGTTAGTCAGTTATTATTATTATTCATGCATATGAACCCCATGCATTTAGCCTACCTCACATTCATACCAGTACATTCAAAGTAATGACGCATTTGCGCTATGGTGTCTTATACCATAGGTTCAGAGACACGAGCTCCAGATTAGCAGTAGATTTTAGTTTCAACAATCAGAGTTAGAAGTGAGTCCTCATCATTTGAGGACATGATTATTCCCTATTATCTATTAATTAGTTTATTAGTTAGAGTTAGTTGGGGACATGTCCCATAAGCTCCTTACTAAGACAGTGCAGTCAGTTAGAGCCTTTTTAGACTATCATGTTTCAGACTTCAGTATTTTCAGATTTGTTTTGGGTATTCTATTACCCCACACAGATATTATATCATTCAGATTATGTTCAGTATTGAACATTGGCCTTTCAATGTATGTTTCCGCATTATTATGTCATATTATACAGTGTACAGGTACAGATATCAGTTATGGGTTAGCTTGTGGTCCTTCGGGGTCATAAGCACCGTGTAGTATTCTGGGTACCAGATCCAGGGCGTTACAGTTATACTTGAATTGTATTTGAATATGTCAGACTCATGCATATATCAAAGAAAAGTATAATTTTCATTTGTATTTGTATATTACATTTGAAACCAAAAAACAAATACCTAATACATAGTGGCACGTAGTATAGCCAAATACATATACTTATAGCTAATATATATACAATTGAGAGATATACCTAATACATATACAAATTGAACAATCATATATATATACATATATTGGGACATATATATATACATATAAATTGGGCCCATGCTGGTATATATTGTGATTTGTATACATATAAATTGTGATTGGAACAAACATAAATTGAACAATCATATATATATACATATAAATTGAGACAGAAAAATACAGCATGGGCCCAATATATGTTTTTTTGTCTCAATTTATGTGACACAAATAAAATTTAGAAGTTATTAAATGTCGCAAGTTATAATACTTTTTATGTAATTTTCAAATAATACATGTTACTCTCCTTATTTAAACTTTCATGGCATTGATAGTCAATTATATTTTAAAAATAATTTAGGTTTTTAATTATTGAGATTTATAATACCTTTTTTCTGGTATGATTTTGAAAGTCAACCAAATATTCTATATCTTTAAAAAATTTTAGATTGTTAATTATTATGATTTATAGTATTTTTGTGATTTTTTTAATATATAACAGATTAATTTTTTTTTAGATATTTTAAATTGTTAACTATTGTAATTTATAATACTTTTTATGTAATTTTCAAATAATACAAATTATTCTTCTTGTCCAAACTTTTGTGTCATTGATAGTCAATTATATTTTTAACTATTCCAATTTAAGCAGCACTGATAATTTTGAGAGTCAACGAAGTATTTTATATTTTTAAATTTCTTTAAGTTGTGAATTATTTTGATCTATAGTATGATTTACGTATTTTTTTTGGAATATATAACAAATTATTTTTTTTTAGATATCTTAAGCTTTTAAATATTGTATTTCAATTTAAGCACTAATATAATTTCGACATTCAGACATTTTTTATTTGTATTTTTTAAGAATGTATAACAAATTAAAAAATAAGACAAACAAATTAAAATGGATTAAAAAAATCAAGGCTAGGGAAAAGACCAATGAGGTTGTGTCAAAGTAAGCAGATTGACCTTTAAATTTTTAAAGTAGTTAATCATTGTGATTTATATTATTTTACATAATTTTTAAAAAATATTTAACAAACTAAACTATTTTTTAGATATTTTAAGTTGTTAACTATTGTAATTTATAATACTTTTTATGTAATTTTCAAATAATACTATATGTTACTCTTATTGTTCAAAATTTTGTGGCATTAATAGTCAATTTTATTTTTAAAATAATTTAATTTTTAAATTATTATAATTTATAGTACTTTTTCTTCTATTCCAATTTAAGTGACAAAATTTTTAGATGATATAATAATTAATTAGAGGTGATATGATAAAATTATGATTGAAGCAGTAAAACAGATAGGTCTTAAATGATTCATAATAACTAATTAGAAGTGATATAGCAAAATTATCATAAAAAATATTTGTGGAAAAAAATTAAGTGGGCCTCATATAATACTTCAACTTAATTTAACAATAAATATTAATAATTTTTTAAAAACTTAGATGACTTGATAATAATTTTTTAATACTTAGGTGGCTTATAATAATTAATTAGGGAAGATATGATAAAATTACGGTTGAAGCAGCTGAAGCAGACATATAATAAATGTCTGTTTTATTTTTTATTAAATATTATTAACTTTTTAACATTTAAATAACAACATATATTAATTATTTAAGGATAATATAATAAGATTACAGAGTAAGCAGCTGAACGGTCGGCAAGCAGCACGACCCCAAGCTGCTCTCCCATTCACTTTTCTATTATAGAGTAATATACACATACACACACTGAAGAATCATTACAATTTTACCATCCATTTGTACATTACATGACACATAAACAACTCTTCCACTATACCTATACCCATATACCTGTGCCAAATACGTATACAATTCATACATATACCTTGGATACATATACCCTACATCAAACAACCTATGCCTAATACGTTTACAATAGATACATATACATAGCTTGTAATTATTACCAGATAATTTTTACTTTTGAAAATCACCTCCACCCCACACCCCACACACTTGTCGTATACTCCATTACCTATTTTGACAATGACAGTACAAGAAGACGAGGAATGAAGGCCATATGTGTAAACTCCAGTGAGTTCAAACAAAAGGTTTCGAGTGATGTTGAGTGGCTACAAAATAAAGTATAAACAATGTATGTGTTACATAAATCAAGTGTCCCAAACTATGAAAATATTTCGACTTAAAAGTGCAACTTTAAACACAGTGTGCAACTTTAAACACAGTCAAAGTTAAGCTACCAAAATGTTCAGAAGCTTCTCAAATTAATTCATTATCATTTCAAAATCTTGCAAATATACTACAATATGGAATCGAAGTGTTTATAAGCTCATTTGAACTCAATATAGGAAATCTTAATGCATCTGTTAAGCATTAAAATTCATCATAGGAGAAAAGCTAAAAGAAGAAGATGGGATGAAATAGTAGAGAATTTGAGAGAAACCTGCTATTTCCTCATTTTTTCATCAATGAAACAGTAGATGTACAACTCTATTTATAGACTACTCTCTTAGACTAGTAATGGTTTAAGCTTTCTAACTAAGATGGTAAACAAATCACAGCCTATCTCAGCTCCTTTGTTAACTTAGATACAGACAAATGATTATACTTGAACTTTGGTATGTGCATAACATTGGTTATTTTATTGTCTTGGAGGATGCAGACTGACCCTATATGTTTCACATAGGCTATAGTTCCTGTTGGTAAATACATTGTACCTTCTCTAGTATTATCAAATCTTTTAGGATCATTTAAGAGGTTTATATTACCTACCAACTATATAGCTAGAGGCTCCAGATTCAATTATCCATTTTTGCTCAGTATCAAATACTCCGCAAGCTATAATACAAGAGGTCATACCTATTGTCATATCTGAGTCATTATTGTCTGCTCTCTTTCTAAGTAATTGAAGTAATTGGTTGTATTGCTTTAGTGTAAACTGAGGAATATGAGAAACTAGGCCATGAGATTCCTGGGACATATGAGGATCATTGTTCAGCTGAGAGGAGCCTGTAGAGTTAGCAACACCGACTGGACTTCCACCTCCACAACTAGAATTATCTTGTGAGTAGTAAGCTGCATTACTGGACACGTTAATTGAACCAAACTTTTTATTTTGTTTAGATTCATTAGGATATCCATGCAACTTATATCAATTGACCCTGTTATGCCCTTTAAAATGACAGTAATCACAGTATAATGGGGTCATCTTGAGCCTATAATTGGAACTATAGCTAGTAGATCCATTTTGATTCCCAGAATTACCAACACCTTTTCCAGAATTACCAACACCTTTGTAATTACTTCCTCCAGTAAATCCTTCTGCAAAGTTACTCTCATTGATTTGAGATCCCCTAATTCTTCTTCCAGAACTAGATAATCTATTAGAGGTGTAATGAGAAGTAAATATTCCCTTACCTTTGTTGCTAGACAACAATATTGTGTTGTCATTTAAATCAGATGCATGGAATGTGATATGCCTCTTCTACTTTCTTCATAAATGATTATTGAGTAAGCTTTGTTAATAGAGGGAATAGGAATCATGTTTAGAATCTGATAACTTGATTGAGAATAGGACTCATTTAGTCCCATTAAAAGCTGTAGTAGCCTCTGATATTCAAAGCGTTCTACATATTTCCTGGATTCAACATAGTACAACCACGACAGGTCATGAGAGCATCAACCTCTTCCAAAAACTCTTTTAGCTTCGAGAAATAAGTAGATACAGAAGAGATTCCCTGGGCTAATATAGCTATCTCCTTATGAAGAAATAGAATTCGACACCCATTTACTTTATAAAATCTCTCTTATAGATCTATCCACACTTTGTGAGCACTAGAAGCATAGACCATACCACATAATAATTCAGTAGTCACAGAGTTCATAATCCAATAAGAACAATGGCATTACATTTTCCCCATAGTTCATAAAGAGAAGGAGGGAATTTATCCTTAGGATATCTACCACCAACAAAACCTAATTTGATTTTCCCAAATAGACTGATACATATAGTGCTACTCCACAAAGTATAATTCTCAAGTCCCGATAGCTTTACTAAAATTAACGAGCTACCTGGAGTATCAGATGGATGTAAAAAATAAAGGATGATGCTGATCGACAGTCGGGATGGTTGTCGCACCATTGTTGATGGTATCTCTGATCTCAGTTTCCATAAAAGCTGCCTATAGATCTTTGAATCTAATGATCTATGGAGTATTTAGATGAATTAAATTTGAACACAAAAAATGCACCAGCTCTATAGTCGACCCCTGAGATAGGGTGAGGTGGAAGGTGAAAATGAACCTAGCTTTGATACCATGTTAAGCATTAAAATTCATGAATAGGAGAAAGCTAAAAGAAGAATATGGAATGAAATAGTAGAAATTTGAGAGAAATCTACTAGTTCCTCATTTTTTCATTAATGAAATAGTAGATGTAAAATTCTATTTATAGACTACTCTCTTAGACTAGTAATGGATCAAGCTTGCTAACTAAGCCAGTAAACAAATCACAAAATACAGTTAACTTAGCTGTGTATAGATGGCACTATAGTTGGCACTTCTACTAGTGTTAACAGACTCCATTTAACTACCTCCACTAACTAACTACCATCACTAACTAACTTCAACAACATCTATAAGTTTCTAACTGAAAAATGGGTTCAAATAGAGAGGAATGAAAGAAAATACCACAACATTCAAGAGATATTTAGGATAACATAAACTTCAGGTAAGCACTAAATGAAATTATGGTCGTCAAGTTTGGAGGTCCTGAGAGGAAGTAGCAAGAAAAAAAACAACGATTTAAGGAATTGGTTGCATATACATACTACAACCAAATATTTAAGTCTATATCAAAAAGATATTGTATATATGTGCATGCACATATTACAACTTTCTTGTATGCTATGCAGTCTCCAAAACTGATGAATTAGGTTGCAAATTCGATCATATGCTAAAAAGGAAAATTTCTTGGAGACAACAATAAAGTATTGATTGTTACGTTCATAATGTTTGATTATTTGTTTATTAATTATGGCGTTGGTGATTGACAAGGTTTGTGGTGGAATATATGGTGAGTATTGATAAAAATCAAACATAGTGAGAAGTTTGTTTTTCTATTAACTTCAGTATATTTCAATGATTACAAGGCTGCAACTTTATACTAAGAGAAAAAAGATCTAAATGGTAAGATAATATACAATAATTAATACAAACACCTAAATGGAAAGATAATCAACATTAATGAAAATAGAATAAAAACAATTAGGCTCCAATCCCACCAATCATTCATTTTACTTCCTGAATTACCTCACTGTACAGCTTATTGCAACACTCCCGCTCAAGTTGGTAGGTAGATATCTTTGATACCCAACTTGTCTAATGAGCTATTAAATGGTATACTTGGAACTGCTTTTGTTAGCATGTCTGCTAACTGGTCTTCTGATTTCACATGTGGAAAACATATTATTTTCTTTTTAAGTTTCTCTTTAATAAAATGCCGATCTACTTCAATATGTTTTGTTCTTTCATATTGAATAGGATTCTGAGCAATTTGTATAGATGACTTGTTATCACAAAACATCTTTATCATTGAACTTGAGTCAAGACCTATTTTTGTTAATAATCTCTTCAGCCAAAGAAGTTCACAAATTCCCTTTGTCATACTTCTGAATTCTGCATCTGCACTAGATAAAGCCACAACTTTTTGTTTCTTGCTTCTCCAAGTAACTAAATTTCCTCCAACAAAGGTCAAATAACCTGATGTATATCTTCTATCTATTGCAGTCCCAACCCAATCCACATTAGTATAGACATTAAAATTCAAATGACTATGTTTCTTGAACATAGGTCCTCTTCCAAGAGACGACTTAAGATATTGCAAAATACTAGTAACCAACCCCATATGCTCTTTACTAGGATTATGCATGAATTGACTAACAAGACTCACTGCATATGCTCTATCCGATCTTGTATGGGATAAATAAATCAATTTGCTAACAAGTTGTTGATACCTCCTTTTGTTTGTTGGTGTCTGATTCAGATGCTCCTTTAGTCCATGATTTTGGACTATAGGAGTGTCAATTGGACTATAATTTAGCATTCTATTTCTTCCAATAAGTAAAGAGAATATTTTCTTTGGGAAAGGAAAATTCCTTTGCTAGATCGAGCCACCTCTATCCCGAGAAAATACTTAAGACCTCCAAGGTTTTTTATTTCAAACTCTGTAGCTAAATACCTTTGCAACTTTGTGATCTCTTCTTTGTCATCCCCTGTAATTATCATATCATCAACATAGATAATTAAGGTTGTGACCATAACTCTTTAGTGATTTAAGAATAAGGTGTGATCAGCATTACTTTGCTTGTAACCTCACCTCTTTATGTCTAAGCTAAAGCATCCAAACCACGCTCCTGGTGATTGATTTAATCAATATAATGCTTTGTTTAACTTGCATACAGTTCCTTCTTGTAAAGTAACAAAGACTTTTGAGATTTCCATATATACTTCCTCTTCAAGATCACCATGTAAGAAGGTATTTTTCATATTGTATTGATGTAATGGCCAATTCAAATTAATAGCAAGTGATGGTAGTACTCTCAAGGTATTTAATTTTTCTACAGGATAAAAAGTCTTTGTATAATCTATACCATAAGATTGAGTATATCCTTTTTCCATAAGTCTCTCTTTGTAGAGGTCAATCGATCCATTAGCACTGTATTTGATAGTGAACACCCACCTGCATCCGACCACTTTCTTTTTTTAGGTAGTGGTACTTGTCTCCATATATTCATATTCTCCAGTGCTTCTATTTCTTGTTTTATTGCTTAAGTCCACTTTAGATCACTCAGGGCCTCCTGTACAGTGCTTGGAATATTTGCAGAGGATAGATTATAAGTGAACGCTTTTAGTGATTTTGAAAAATTATTTGTGCTAACATAGTCGGCTATGGTGTATTTTGCTTTCTTTTCTTCAAGATATGAAGAGTATCAATTTGGTGGCTGCCCTTGATTGTGATTGAAAGGGATTTTAAATTTAGAACGACAATTTAGTTCATTGTTAGCAGTAGAATTCAGAGATTGTACCTCAGGAATGCCCTCAGGAGATTGGTCTTCACGTGGTACTAAGCTTTGAGTGACAATTTTTTCTGTTAGCTGCTCATGTGTATATTTTGGAACCTCTTTCACATCCTCTTTTATACTATAACGACCCAATTTGTTGAACCAGAATACTACACAGTTCTCATGACCCCGAAGGGTCACAAGCTAATCTATGACTGATATTTGTACCTGTATACTGCATAAGATAACATAATAATGCGGAAACATGCACTAAAAGACCATAAAGTTTGATCATGAACATAACTGAATAACGTAACATCTGTGTGGGGTAATAGAATACTTAAAACAAAACTAAAAATATTAAAGTCTGAACATGATAGTCTGTATCTAGTCTGAAAGCCTCTATGTCTGAAGAATCTAAATAAAGAGTTGATGGGACATGTCCCCAACTAACTCTAACTAATAAGATAATCAATGAGATAATAGAAAATCATTATATCCTTAAAGGATGAGGGTTGACTTCTACTCTGACTGCTGAAACTGGAACCTACTGCTGGAACTTGTGTCTCTGAACCTATGGTGTAACCAAAAAAGAAAGCACCATAGTGCGAATACGTCAGTATATATGTACCGAGTATACATGTGAGGTAGGCTATATGCAATGGTTCACATGCATGAATAATGCTAAATGACTGTCTAACATGAACGTAAGAATACATGCATAAATACGTAACTGTAACTGACAACGTGATTTTATCATTTCTGAGTCTGTATACTGATAACATGACATGCTAGTAACTGATATGACTGATAACAATAAGGACTATATCTGAATAATACTAATATTATGGGTGACTATATCTGAGTATAACTGATAACGTGGGTGACTGTGGCTGGCAGTCCTGAATCTGATAGAACTATCTGAGTTTCGTACTGTATCTGAGTTGACTGTGCTGACACTCATGAAATCTGAAGAACTATTTGAGTTCTGTTACTGAGACTGATTGACTGTATCTGACAGTCCTAATTCTATAACATGAAACTGTGGGAAGTATTATCTAACCAACATGCCCTAAATATGCTATAATAGCTGAGCTGGGGTACAATTTATGGCCTGATTGGAACGGTGTTAATACCACGCCACTGGTAAGGACAATATTTGAGCAACCCTCATATAATAGGTAACTCTAGCTATAATGGTGGGAACCCTTACATAATAGGTTAAGCCACCTCATCTACCCTCATATAGCAGGCTACGATGTCTAAACCTATGCTGGCTACATAGTTCTAAAATACAAGGATTGCTTCTAAGAATCACACCCTCGTATAATAGGTGAGTCCCCATCCTTGGGTATACTCGGTGATAATTCCTACTCCCATATGAATGGACACTAAACATGATTTACTGAACTGAACTGAGCATGGAATGTGTTACTAAATTTTCATGGCTAATGGAATACTAATAATATCTGACAACTCACTGAGTCATGAGATAATACAGATTTTTCCTGAGTCATAAGACTATCTGAAGTCTAAGAGTTCATAGCTTGACTGAGAGTATCGTGAAAACATGCCATGGATCTAGGCATACATCTAAAATTTCGGGTACAAGTACCCCCAGGACTCGATAGAAGGAAACTGACATAGCATGATTTACTTGAAGACTTGACTAGCATCATAATACATACTACATTCATAGGATCCTTTCATCAAACATATAATAGGTATAAACTTGTACAATCATGGGGATTTCCTGCTATCATGCTAGTTAGACAAATTTCCTTCATCTAGAAATTTAATCAAACATAATGTAGGCATAGTACATGTAAAGCACATTATAAAACAATTAAACTTCATGCTTCAATTCTAATTCCATCATACAGGGTTTTAGTCATGAGATTTCGTAAATCTTTATCTACACTAATCAACCCATATGGAATTTATTATAAAATCATGGAATAGAAATCAATTCCTCATTTATCAACATGAAAGAGAACATACAAAGCATGAAAACACGAAGAAAATCCATAACTTGTAGTTAAAAAGGATTCTTGGATTTCATGGACAAAAGGAGTCCATGAATGAACACTATGTATAACTTAGATCGTGATTTCGTAAAGATTGATGGTGAAACATTCCTGAATTTGAATCCCCAATAGAAACCCTAGTTTGTTCTTGAGATAAACTTGAGAGAAACTAATATGTTTTGGGTGAAAAGTGGTTGAATCATGTGTTAAAGGGATTGTATAGGGGGAGGAAATTGACCCTTTTAACCCTGGACACATCATTAAATTTTTAGTAAAATTTTTTGAGTTGGGCCCTTGGCGCGACGCGGCGTTATTGCGCCGTGTCACTGGAAATTGACTATTAGGAAACTGCACGGTGACGCGACGTGGAGCCATCGCATTGTCACCTTATCTATGACCTGGAAGTTTGGTGTGACGCGCCAGTATCACAAAGAAAAACTGGAAATTTGACAATTGCCATTTGAGCTATCTCTGCGACGCGTTGAAGGCTCAGGTCAAACACTGTCTCACTAAAAAGGCTCTAACTCTTCGCCCCCATGTCGGATTTGGGTGAATTATATATCGATGGAAATCTTATTCAATTTCCCACGTGATAGGAAGTGAAATTATGGGAATACCATATGTATAAGAATGACTTATTATTTCCAAGCAAATTATAAGATGATTTTCAAGATAAGAAAAAGCACAAGTATTACAATATCTCCCCCTTGAGAACATTCATCCTCGAATGAGATTGACTAAGAGGGGAAATAATAAACTGAACATGAACTAAACATGAATAACTGAAACATGATCTCATGAAAGTCATGAATGACAATCTAAACATAATATACTGAACATACATATCTAATGCATGCGTAACTGATTTATAAATGCATAAATAAAAGTTCTGACGAACTAAGTTTTCTCACAATGAGAATGTATGTCTAGTTCATAACTATATAAGTAAACTGATACATAAGTGCATGACTGAATATGCAGTGGTACTTGAAACCAATCTTATCATAGAAACATGAGCATAAGGCTAAATACTATGTTAGTGATGCACACTAATCATGAAACTGAGTAAGCTTAAGGAGAACTATTACCTTGAGCTGGATCTGAGTTGGCAGGGAAAAGGTGAGGATACTTGATACGCATATTTTCTTCTGCTTCCCAAGTAGCTCTCTCGATGGAATGATTTTTCCAAAGAACTTTAACTAGAGGGATTTATTTGTTCCTCAATCTACGGGTCTAATAGTCTAGGATTTTAACTGGAATCTCTTTATAAGAGAGGCTATTCTAAACATCGATGCTCTGAATAGGGACTACAACTGATGGTTCACCTATGCTCTTCTTGACCAAAGAGACATGAAATACTGGATGAATTGAGGCTAGATCTGAAGGCAATTTGAGCTCATAATCTACCTTGCCGAATCGACTGAGAATCTTGAAGGGATCGATATATTGGAGACTGAGCTTTCCCTTCTTGGTAAATATCTTCACTCCCTTCATAGAAGAGATCTTAAGGTAGACATAGTGACCAATCTTAAACTCGAGATCCTTTCTACGAACATCTACATAAGACTTCTGTCGGCTCTGAGCAACCCGGAGTCTTTCTCTAATTAACTGGACTTTTTCTAAGGTGTCAAATACTAGATCAGTACCTATGACTGAAGCCTCACCTACTTCAAACCAACCAATCAGAGATCTACATATCCTACCATAGAGAGCTTCGAATGGAGCCATCTGAATACTGGAATGATAGCTATTGTTGTATGCAAACTCAATCAAAGGCAAGTGGTCATCCCAACCACCTTTGAAATCAATTGCACACACCCTTAGCATATCTTTTAGAGTCTGAATAATCTTTTCTGCTTGACTATCTATCTGAGGATTAAAGGTTGTACTGAGATGAATTTAGGTACCAAGACCCTTTTGGAATGCTTTCCAAAAATAAGAGGTGAACTGGGTACCTCTTTCTAAGATAATAGACAATGGAACACCATACTACTTGACCATCTAGTTGAGGATAAAAGGCTATACTGAGATGAATTTGGTTACCAATACCATTTTGGAATGCTTTTCAAAAATAAGAGGTTAACTGGGTACCCCTGTCTGAGATAATAAACAACGGAACACCGTGCAATCTGACCAGCTCCTTGATGTAGAGCTTGGCATAATCCTCGGCTGAATAAGAGGTACGAACTAGAATAAAAGGAGCTAATTTGGTCATTCTATGTATAATGACCCAGACTGAATCATGTTGACGACGAGTTCAAGGCAAACCCATCACGAAGTCCATGTTTACAACTTCCCACTTCCAAATAGGAATACTAAACTCTTTCTTAGGACCACTAGGCTTCTGATGCTCTATCTTAACTTGCTGACATGTAGAGCACTTAGCCACAAACTCTACAACATCTCTTTTCATCCTGCTCCACCAATAGATTTCTTGCAAATCGCGGTACATCTTAGTAGCCCTTGGATGAATAGAGTAACGCGTACTATGTGCTTCTACAAGAATTTGCTACCTTATGTCATCTACGTCTGGAACACAAAGACGAGCCTGACAACGAAGAATACCATCTCCCCCTTGGGAGAATACCTCTATTTTTTGATTTTGAACTAACTCTTTTAGCTTGACAAGGCTAGGATCCTTATCTTTCTTTTCTTTCACCTCAAAAACTAGAGATGATTCTGAACTACTCTGAACATATACACCACCCTCTAAAGATTCGACTAAGAGAACGCCTAGTCTGGCAAGCTGATGGACTTTCTGGACTAACTTCTTCTTACTATCATAAACATTAGAAATACTACCCATAGATAGTCTACTGAGAGCGTTGGCCACTACGTTGGCCTTGCCTAGATAATAGAGGAAACTCATGTCATAAGCTTTCAAGAGCTATAACCACCTTCTCTGATGAAGATTGAGATTTTTTTGAGAAAAGACATGCTGAAGGATTTTATGATCTATGAAGACATCCATATGAACTCCGTATAGATAATGCATCCAAATCTTCAAGGAAAATACTATGGCTACTAATTCAAGATCATGAGTAGGATAATTCCTCTCATGGGGTTTAAGTTGTCTGGAGGCGTAGGCTAGGACCTTACCATGCTGCATGAGGACACAACCTAAACCCACTCTAGATGCATCACAATAAACTAAAAAACCGTCTGAACCATTTGGAAAAGCTAGAACTGGAGTTGAGGTGAGTCTAGTCTTTATTTCATGAAAACTATTCTCGTATGAATCTGACCACTGAAACTTGTCCAAATTTTAAGTAACAATGCTTGTGGATCCATGCCTTTTTTTCAAGGGATAGTTGATTATATTGTGCTAGATTCAATTCTTTGTAAGATTGTTTAAGAGATGTCTTAATTTTTTTGTTGTATAATTTAGTTTGCTTTGATGTCAGAGTTTAATATTTATTTATGCTTGAGAATGCTATTTTTTTCATCTTATCATTTATCTATTAAGTGTGGAATTTTTGAACAGATATTAATTATTTTTTTATCCTTTTCTTTGCATGAATATTATTTGGAGTTCAAATGAAATCCTTTCCTCTTGCTTTTCGTAATGGGCCAATGAGGGCCCACCTTTTTGACTCCAGTCCAAACTTTAAGCACAAAGTCAATTATATGGCGTGCTAGTGCAAGAAGATGAAAGAAGAGGAAAAATGGGTCAAAATCCATTGATAAGTTTTAAGTCTCAATTTTTATTATTGCCTCACTTTTAATTATTCATTTAATCATTTATTTATTCATTTATTTGGGGACTCGAAGCCAAAATTGTAATCTAATATAGGTGAAGCAGATTTTTGGCCCTAAAGGTCCAAAAAGATAGTTTAGGACAAGTTATGGACCAAAAATCTGAATGACTAGATTAAGATAGGTTATGGGTCAAAAGCCCAATTATTTAGATTAAGATATGTGAAGATGGGTCAAAATCCCAAATTAGTTTAGGACAAGGTTTATGAATTTGAGCCTAGTGGCATAAGTCTTTTAGTCTCCCCTTTTCCCCTTCATATGCTAATTATTTTTAGTTTTTTTAGGCTTAGTTAAAAATCTCTGCTAAGTCGTCAAAATTTGTTTTGCACAAATACTGAAAACGAATTTTTCCTTAATCGATTTCTTTTCAAAAACTAATTTTCCTTTCTAAAAGTTAGTAAAAAAAGTTGTTTTCAAATAGTCCGAATAACTGCAAGTTAACGGATAGTCTAGGTGCCTTAACAACCTTCCAAGAGTATTAATCGAAACCACTTATTTGAAATTTTTAAACTTAAAAGACATTCTGTTTTGAATCTATTAAGTAATATTTCTAGTTTTTCTTGACATTTTCTCAAAAACTTAAGTGACGACTCTGTAATTTCTTAAATTATTTTGAACTTTTCTTTATGGTTTTGAAATAGTTTAAAACGTCAAAATAAATAATGTTTTCCAATCTTCAAACCTAAAAGGGGCAAAACAAACTCAATGACACTAAATAATTTAAAAAATAAGAAAACTAAAGCTAATAACCAAATTCTAAGGATTCCATCATTCCAAGGACTGTCGTAATCAATCTAACTTTAATTTTTCATTCATTTTTCTGTGTTCCGATAGATTCTCATTCATTTCTCCTTATTTGAAATATTGAAATATCAACTTTTGATAAGACGGATAAAACAGGGAATGAGATAAATTATTAAAATATATTAATGCCGGAAGATGAAGAAGATGAAGTTGAGGAAGCTGACATAATTGAATTGGAAGGAAAAATGAAAAATCAAATTCTTATGTTAAAGTTGAAACACCTATAGTGGAAGAAATTGAGAATGATGAATTTATAAATAATGAAGATTTGGAATTCCTCAACTTTGATGATGTCTTAAATAGTTTGCTCAAAGACACAATTTAGTAAAAATTTACTTTCGCCAATGCTCATTGAAAGGGTGATAGAAGAGGAGACAAATATAAGTTTATTGCTCTTGTCGAGAAGCAAATATGGATTCTTGTTGAGAATATTTCTAGTGTTTGTTTTGATATGAACTTGAATCTTGTTCATCTGCCATGTGGTTCTATTGATATTGGTCATTCCTTGATAAAGGAAAATATTTTTATGTTTGATTGCTGATGAGTGGTGAATTTACCACTCATTTGCACTAAAAAATCTTGCATGCTACTATGAATTCAATGTATAAATGAGACATATTGTGATTAAATGCACTAATTTTCAAATTCTTGCATGCACACAGGTGATAAAATAGAAAGATATGGATTTAAGCTAAATGAGATCAAAAGGAGAGAAAAAGTACAAGAGCTAAAGACCCTGCACAGATTAGGCTTAGTTACCGCAATCATGGTCTAAGGGTCACGATTGCGTCCAGTAATGATTGGTCGGCCACCACAATTGTGTAGATCTTATTGCAGCTGCGATAGCCGTGATCGCAGCAAAATTGATGCAATCTCGGCTTAGCAGGATTTTGGCCCAGGGCAGTTTTGTAATTTTACTCAGCCAAACCCAATTCCTTTTAGAGTCTAAAACTCCTTCCCTTTTGGGTATTCTAGACAGTTGAAATATTTTTGATCTTGAAGTGTAAAACCCTAAATTAGGCAACAATTATAATTTGATTTGGAGATTTTGAATTTAGTATTTGTGAATAATGGATGCTTTGAATAATCCATATGGTATTTTTTCCTCTCATTTCTTCATGAGTAGCTAAACTTTTATTTTTTTGGGATTATGTTGAACTAAAGTACAATTATGTGTGGGTTGTGATGTATTTGTGTATAGGCTAGTTTGTTGATGATAGGTTTTGCTATTACTTGATTAAATTAGTTGGGATTTATTGGTGAAAACCTCAAACACCCAAAATAGGTTTGTGGGGTGAAAACTCCAAACTCTTGAAAGCTCAAACCCTCCTTTTAAGAGGGTTTTGAGTGAACTTTTGGAACCCATATCATATTTGAAAAAGTGATATTGGTGATAAGGAAATAGTACACAATTAATGAATGTAGTTTGCTAAATTTTACTATCTTAGATATAAGTGTGATTAAGAGTTGACTATATCTAGGGCATCTCCATAGAAATAGGAATTGCCAATTGAGGTAATGGGTGGTTGAAAGTTGACACACTTGTTCGGAATCCGAAAGGGTCAATGAGTAAAATTCTTGAGGTATTTTGGTTAAACTAGCCTCAAGGATTTTAGACCTAGCCTACCATATTATTGATAACTAACATGTACACTAAATCTTCATGCACCTATCCATAACTTGGCCTTAGGTAGACATAATCCCAAGATTTTTCTCATATAAATTTAAATCACAATTATTGTTCCCTTTGTTTACTTGTGTTGCTATTGACAAAACACATGCCAAACCAAATCCCCACCCCACCCTCTATTTTTATTTATGCGTTTTGTTTCATTCACATTGCGGGTAGCTTATTAGTAGTATTTAACATTCATAAGACTAGAATTCTAATTTTCTCCTTGTGGATTCGACCTCAACATAAGTTGAGCTATTGAAAATGACTATCCTCTATCAATTTTAATGGTATAGGTGAGCATTATCAAAATGAGGTCATTGCTGGAGAGTGAAATTTAGTTTTCTCTTATGTGGTGTTGAGTGTTACTTTGGGTACACTCGTAGTGGTTTGTATTTATTTTGGTTGTTGTTTTTGTTTCCCTTTTAGGTGATTCTTATAGTGTTCACTAAACCATGAGTGATAATACAAGCATTACCGGCTCTTTTGATGGCCTTCTTGATAATGAGGAGCAACTCAATGATGTTGGTTGATCAAGTGCCATTTATATCCCACCTACTCAAGTGAATATTATCTTTCATTTCACGAGCGGCATGTTTCATATGCTCCAAAGGACGGGACTTTTGGGGGACAAGCCTATGAGGACCCCAACTTACACTTGAAGAACTTCATCAAAGTGTGTGCACCGTTTGATATTGCACACATAACCCAAGAGTCCATCTGTCTTTGTTTTTTCCTATTTTATCTAACGGGAGAGGTGGTATTGTGGCTTTGCTCTTTTCCGGCCAGATCCATAACCTCATGGGATGAACTCATCGTGTTCTTTATTGACCGGTATTTCACATCATCCAAAATGCTCAAATTGTAAGATAAGATCATGAACTTTAAGCAATTGAATGGGGAACCCTCGTACGTGGTATAGTATAGATTCAACAAAAAACTTTTGCATTATCCTAACCACGAGGTCCTAGAGAAGATGCTTCTCCAAATCTTCTAATGGGCTCTTGATCTGCATAGTAAAACTATGGTAAATAATGCGGCGGAGGGCTCTCATGTAAAGTTGACTTATCATGTGGCTTTAATTTTTCTTAATGAAGTTACCAAGCAAAATTGGGGATGGCATACCTAGGAGAGAGAGACGAATTTGGCGAAAATGATATGGCTCAATTAGAGCTTTTGATGAAACATATGATGGGTATACCCACAAAAGCGGTAAATGTCATGGCTTCCAAGGCATATGATGATGAAGAGGCCAAGAAGCTTGATGAGGAGATTCGGTATTTGGCCAATTATTTTGGGGGTTCCCACCCTGCTTATCAAATGAAAGGTGGAAACCAAGGTTAGAATATGGACCGTGATCATGATGTGAGGGACAAGGATCATGAGTATGATCATTATGTGCCCCTTCATGATCGGGAAAAGGGTAAGAATTCCAACTCCATTGACCCCCAAAAGTATAAAATGGAACATATACTAGCAAGGATGAATGGACAAAGTGGTTCAAGAATTAAAAGGAAATTTTTCACAACTCAACCAAACAGTTGTATCCCACTCTGCTTCGATCAAGTAATTGGAAAATTTAATTAAACCAATCTCCACCCAACTTAATGTTTGGCCAAAGGGAGGCCTCCCTAGTGACACCATTGTGAACTTAAAAAATAAGGCCCAAGTATTGGCTATTGTTACTAGAAGTGGTAAAACCCTCGGTGATCTTCTGGTAGATATTGAAAAGGATCCCGATGTGGAGAAAAATCTTGTGAATGACTCAAAAAAAGAGACTCTTAAGTTTCATGAAGGGAAAGAAATAGAGCGGGAGTTGAATAAAGAAGTTCATGGCGAAGAGAGTGATCCAAAGGTAGTTGAACATGATAAAGTGAAAAGTAACCCAATGCCTACCATGATTATTCCCACTCCATTTCCTCAAAGGCTCAAAAAAAAGAGGATAATGCTAAATTTAAAACATTCATGGCTAAGCTTACCAACCTTTCCATTAATATCCCTTGCTTGAGGCTATACAAAATATCTAGGGGTATGCTAAGATTATAAAAAATTTGATGTTAAATAAGAATCTAATCAAAGGTGACACCATTGAAGTAAACCATGGGTGTAGTGCCATCATGAGTAGTGAATACGGAAAAGAAAGAAGACCCAGGCCTTTACCATTCCATGCTCCATTGGAACACATAAGTTTGAAAAAGCTTTATGTGACCTTGGTGCAAGTATTAATCTCATGCCTTTTGCAATATATAAGAGTCTTGTATTGGGTATTCCTACTCCAATGTCAATGAGGCTTTTGATATCAAGTTGGTCTATCAAGAAATCGGTCAGTGTTGTGTTCGACGTATTGGTGAAAGTGGATAAATTCATCCTTCCGGTGGGTTTTGTGGTGCTAGATTGTGAAATGTACCAAGAGGTTCCTATAATTTTTAGTCTACCTTTTATTGCCACTAAGAGAGACATTATTAATTTGGATCTTGGGCAAATTAGGTTTAGAGTTCATGATGGTGAAGTGTTTCCGGGTGTGCAAAATAAAGAAACAACATGTAGAGCTTTAAGTAGTATCGGTGATTGATGTTGAAGTTGAGAAAGTGAATGAGGTGGCCCTTGAGGACCAAACTTATGAAATAATGGAGAAGTCATTCCAAGATTATGACTTAGTCTCTATAAGGGAGGTAACCCACAAATGCCACAAAAGTGTCTAGTAACTGATGTTGGGTGTATTTATGAATTCTAGTGTCACTATTCTAGTCTTTTTAGCATTGTTTTCAGGATGATTCATGTACTTAATATGTTTATAATGATATAAATGTGCATTTAAGTGTCCACGTATGTGTTTAAAATGTTTAATGATGTTTTCACATGAGTTGTGATTCAAATTGATCATTTAGAGTTCAACCGAGAAAACTAGTGTGACTAACTTGAGCTAGGTGTTTGTCTAGTCTATCATGTTGGATTCTAATGTGTTTAATGAGTTACTAAGGTTATTATTGTGTATTTATATTTTAAACAACTTGATTATAAAGTTCAAGGGTCAATTGGATCAAAACAAGAGTCAAAACAATGAGCTAAAGATCAAAGTGAATGAAGCCTAGTCTTAGCTCGTGTTTCTAGTTCATTGTGTTGGATGTTGTGTTATTTTGATCTCTAAATTGTTGTTTGTAATGATATAGGATGCTTTTTAAATGGATTATTATGATATATGAAGGATATACAACCTTCAAATCAAGTTAAAACAACTCAAAAAGTCTTGGAATGGATCAATAGAAGCACAATACACAACTTGGACTCAATTTGGACACCTGGAATGTACATGGAGAGTGAGGGCACTTGGGAAGTCATTTTGGAATGTTAATCACTCCAAACAGTTCATAAGTCACCAAAACATTGAACCAAGTCTATAAGCGTGCGACGCCCTAGCCATAGCGGGGATCTAACCAAGGCGACGCCTTACCTAGTCCGGGGCTCAACCCAGGGCGGCGCCCCCTCTACTCCACTGCTTAATTCTTCGTCGGTTCAAACTTCTACATGGCTTGGGCCACTACTTGTGATATATATGCATCTTTAAAAACATTGGTACATACTTTTGGACGTCCTTGGAAGATATTGGAGGCTACCACAACTTCTTTTTAGGTTTTATCATTCTTTAATTTAGTTTTCTTTATGGTTTGTATCATCAATCAAAGGGATTGGATGATGAATATTTCCATTAAAAGGTAATCTCCCTTTCTAGGGTTAAGGCCAAGATCACGACTACTTTCGTTTTGAATTGATTTCATTTAATTGCTTATCATTATGGATGTTTGTTTATTCTTGATTTAATTATTTTAAGGATTGATCACCCTTAGAATACAAGTATTGTCAACCTTGTGATCTTGGGAGAGGGAATAGGGAGATAGAACGTGGGAATAGACATGTATGGTTCTTATTTCTTTATAAAATAAGGAATTCAAATTAGCATCTAGGACAGGGATGTACTTAGAAACCTTACTTGATTCACACTAAGATGATAGCTTAAAGAACTTAATTGGTTTGGTACATTCCGGCTCAACAATGTAGTTGTAATGTCCAAGTTAGGTAAACGGTTAGAGGTCGGGATACCATAATCATGCAATTAACTCTACGAATCAATAACTAAGATAGTCAATTTAACGAATAAAATTCAATAATGTCGTATGATTGTTCGTAAGCCTTAACCCTGGGCTTCTATCTATTGATTGTCCTAAGTCATTACTTTTCTGCATTAGTATTGTTTACTTTTACTTTACAATTCTAAAACTTTAGTGGTTACTTTTATCAATCGTTAAACTAGAATTGGATAGTCTGAGAAACCAAGTCCTTGTGGGATTGATACTCGGTTTTCATGAAGGCCACTTTACTACTTGGTAGACTACGTACACTTGCGTGTGCGCTTGGCCGCTGTCAATATCTTTTTTTTTTTTTTTTAATTTTGTAGTATAGATTTTAATTTTTCCATTTGATTAATTCATGCACTTGAAGCACTAAGGAGTGTGCTGAATGTGTTTAAGAAAGGAAAAGTGTGAAATTTGTGCATGATGAGATGAACAGGGGAAAATATGTCAAACTGAGAAATAAGCTGAACAGGGGAAATCAAATACTCTCTCCATGATCATGGTCACCCGCGTGACCGCAATCGCAGTCAGGACAGTTTAAAAGACCATCTGACTTCTCATTTACCGCACACTCCTTTCTCAAACTTTCTCTCAATTTGCACCCTCTCCTAAGCACCTTTGTGGCATCCAAAAGCATTAAAGCATCCTTATTACATCATTCCCCCTGTAAGTGTTTTAAATCAACGTTTTGAATATGAAAGATAGGCTATAGAATGCATGTTATAAGGAAGGACTAAATCTATGATTTTCCTTGCTAAATTGTGTTGTAATGAACTTGTGTTGTTGTTAGCTGCTAGAATATGGTGTGCACACACGTGGAAAAGTCTTGAGTACCCAAAATTTTGTGTGAAATTGATTAAAATAAAGTGTGCACACCACGTGCTCGATCAAATGTGCAAATGAGTCATAGCTAGTTGTTTTTACATCTTAAGGGCAACATTGAGTACCTAGTAACCATGTTCAATGCTTTTAGTGTAAAATTTTGTGGTAGAACTTGTTTTGGCCCAAAATTTGAATTCTTAGACACTGGAATTTTTTTTTGAAACTGGTCTCAGGTACTGCGATCGCAGTCATCGGGACTGTGATCACGGCACGATGTCCTACGATCGTGCTAACTGAGGCTGATTTTCTGCCTGGGCCAATAATTTGCACTTTAAATTTTTTTCCAAACACCACCAAGTAACCTTCCCATGATCTTTAATGAACAACATGTCATAGTTTATGTATGTATATATCAATGATTGATGTGGCTGTATTGTTCTCTTGCTTTTCAAGAATATATCATGGAGGAAAAGGACCAAGTTCGATTCATGGTACCCGAGTTCCATACTCTTTACTATAGGAATCTTTCGAGGATAAAACTACTCCCAGAGAGAGGAATCAGCTTGGAAAAAGTACCATAAAAGCTTCGTACATTTTATGACAAGCTTGTGGCCACTGGGTGGCAGTGCTTCGCCCCATATCCTTGCAAGGCGAATGAGTAGTGGGTCCGGGAATTTTGCGCTAACCTTAGTGTAGTATCTTTCTCAAACCCATCCATCATGACTCTCAAGATACGATAAGGTGGTGGACAAAGGTGGTGGACTTTGATGCGAAGCAAATCAATGATCTATATGGGTTCTCAAATGTAAACATGGACGACTATAAAGTAAAAGGGTGTGAGTCAGGCAACTGGTTGGTGGAGATATTACTCCTAGACAAGGAGGTCTCTTGGTTGGAGATAAAAAGAAACATATCCATGAATGCCTTTACCGCCGAGGCCTAAATTTAGCTGAATATCATTTGTAGCTGGGTGTCCCCTTGCGCCCATATGACAGTAGTTCTTGATATGTAGGCTAGGATGGTGGCTTGTATTTTAGACGGCATTCCTTTGACTGTCAGCCGAATTGTGATATCTGAGATAAAGTTATACAAGAGCCAAGGCGGTACAAACCTTTCTTTCCCTTCTTTGATTATAGAGTTATAGTGATGAGCAGGAGTAGCCAAAGATACTTGGGTGCATCTCAACATCTCTATCTACTCTTTAAAAATTAGAGGTAAGGGTGCACCATGTAAGAGCAAAAAGAGGAAGATCGATTTGGGTAAATCTACATCTCAGGAGTCAGAGTCTTATAGGCCATCCACAGTGAACCTATTTTGATGATATTTTTGATATGATAGGAGCCATTAGGGAGCTTGTGTTGGCATTGCCCCAAGGGCTGGGAGAGCCCTCTACCACCTGCCACTCATATGTGTCCTACACTGACTATGTTAAGTACGAAGAGAATTAGAAGAAGAAGGGATCTACCATTTCTAGGCTTGAAAGACCCTACTCATTTTTTGTGGAGTCATACCGAGAGCTCCGAGCTTCCCATGAGAAGATGGTCAAAAGGGAGAAGAAGAGAAAAAAATTCTTGAGAAAGATATGGAAGGGAGTGAAGGGCCTTTGGAAGGTCCTAAAACCCCGAGATAGACTACCTTTCTCCAGAATTGAGAGAGACGATGAGGCCCTCTCTGACTGGTCAGATCCTGAGGATGCAGGTGGTGATGCGGAGTTTAAGAGCAATAGCTGTGTAATACCCTGAATTTTCTTAGCATAATCTAAGTCATAATACATTAGTATTCATATATAAAATTTTTGAAACATTTATTATTTTTTATTTTAGATACCACCATTGTGTTGGAAATTGAATTATCTTTCCAACGATATAAAATTTGCCCAAATCCGATAACCAAGTAAGAAGTTGTGCCAATTTTAAGTTTCAGTCATTAAACATCATCATTTTAACCCTTTGCGCATTGCAGAGCTAGTCTAAATGGCGATTGGCAATTTCCAGTGAAGGTGCACGATCTTGGCGTGTGACACCTAAGGCTAAATTGGCATTTGACAGTCTCCAGTGTCTCTCCATGATTCCACCGCATTGCGGTGTGCTTCTAGGTCAAAAACAAGGTAGAAACAAGATTATGCAGCTTTGATCCACCATGGATTTTCCCAATTGTCCCTTTCCCAGTGGCTTGGCGCTATTGTGGCGCTTCGCACCAAGAGTGAAAATCAGGAATTTTTCTAGTTTTACAATTTTAAATTACAAGGTCCGTTTGGTTTTTTCCCATGGCCCCAAATTCGCCTAAACACGGGATTTAAACCTAAGATAGCATTATGTGCTCACTTTTGCATTATTCACTCAAATTAAAATCAACTTTCTTCAAGAACAAGAACCTTAGCACTCAAATTCAAAGCCAAATCTCATGAACTCACCCTCAATCCTCCTAAATTCATTATCCCAGGTATGTTAGATGTTCATCCATGGATTGCTTTCATTAATGAAGTCCAAGTATCGTATTTAAATTATAAATTTTTGATCTTTACATATCAAAGTTTTGAAACCATGTATATCATCTTACCTTATTTAGCATACCAGTACATTCAAAGTACTGATTACATACCTTTTTTCTTACACTATGATTTATTATAGCATAGGTTCTGATGCTCAGTTCTCGATTTACGATTAGACTTATTAGATCCACAGTAGTAGAAGTGGTGAGTCCTTATACTTCGAGGAAAGGCTTACTTTATTTGATGTTTTAGTTTAGCAGTTAGTTGGAGTTAGCTGGGGATTGTCCCAGCATCTCACAGTCATTCAGTTTTAGAGGCATATCAGACATTAGAGTCAGTTATTCAGTATTTAAACATTACAGTTAGTTAGTAAATTAATCAGTATTTTATCAGATTTAGTCAGGTATTTCTACAGACTCATATTTCAGTTTTGAATTTAGTTATTAAAACCACATGGCATATCAGTATTCTTTTGTATTTATGATCATGTTATCAAGTGCTCAAATAGGTACCAGCTCATGGGTTAGTGTAAAACCCCATATTCAAGTACGTGTATTGGCGTATTTAAGTACGTGTATTGGTCTTATTTATATGGAATTAATTTTTTTTTATTTTATTTATACCGGAATTTGCCCGTTGATGGTTCCATGCTAAGGTTATTGAATAAGATTTCCAATGATATAAAAATTTCCAAAAATGGATATGTTTTAGATATAATCGAGCACGTTCAAAACTATAAAATGGTGGCCGGGATATTTCGGAATAGTAAATGTGCAGGAAAATTTCCTGCATACAAACTACTGAGGCCAGCTGAATTTTTGGGTCAAGTTCGAACGATCATAACTCTCTTAATATAATGAACTGGGAGAGATGAGACCTATGAAAAGAAAGATCTTTGAGTATTCTTTCCAATGCAATTGGTTTCATCCAAATCCAACGTCTGAGTAAGGCGTTATACTCATTTTACTTCAGCCTATCAAAACAAATTTTTAGGGTCAACTTCAAACGACCATAACTCCTTGTACAGGACAAAATGGGTGACATACTTTATATGAAATGAAAGTCCTTTGAATTATCATTCTAACGATACCAATTTCACCCAAATCCAATATCGGAGCAAAGAGTTATGGTCAATCTACTTTAGCTTATCAAAACAGTCCACCAAAGGACAGATTTTTACATTATTTAAATTTTAAAGGCATTTTGGTCATTTCCTCTTATATTATGGATGGGAATATGTGTATATATACATGTATATGAGTTCAAAAACTTATTTTTATCATCAATCATTGAGGAAGAACAAACCCTAGCAAAATTTGACCTTTAAATTACTTTTGATTCAATCGTAGAAATTTCAAAGTAATTCGAGAACTGCGTTTGTCATCTCGAGAGCTACGAATGGAACCTATTATTTGTGGAAACAGGATTGCATAATCAAGAGGTGAATTCTAAGGTATGAATATTATTTGCCTTTGTTCTTTTCCATATGTATATGTGTGATAGAGAATTATATGTATTGGTTGTTATTGAAAGGTGATGGAAATAGGGTTATGTACTCTTTTGCATGGTTTGGTTGTATTGAATTATGGAAGGTGGATATGGTAATTGAGTTATGGAAGGTGGATATGGTAATTGAGTTATGGAAGGTGGATATGGTGATATACTATTGAATTGATGATTATTTATGTCTATGGCTCAATTTGGTTTAATGGATTGGTTGGAAGGATAAATGAATCCAAACTTGATATTGGAGGATGTTGTATGGATATGCATGGTATGTGAATGTAATTGGAGTATAAGAGGGTTAAATTGAAACCCTTTATGGTGTAATTAAGGCTTACTACTTAACCACTAGTTTGGTAAATTCAAATAGTTGAATTGTGACATTTGGTTGCTAATACTAAATTACTATATATGTTTATTGTAGATAAGTAATCCGAAAAAACGGGAAGTCCATTTGGGACTAGTATTGAAGGTTGACAGTCAGGTATGTAAAGCATACTCTATACCATATCTTTGGCATGAAAGTGAACAATTGTTCTATTAAGAAAGTTTTCAAAGTTATTCAGTAACATGTGATCCATAATGGTTTTGTATGATGTCCTACGTTACCAATGAACTTGTTTCCATCCTACAAGATGTCAAGACATTCCAATACTTACTTGTTTTCCAAATCTTACATGTTTATTGCACTAATGAATGTCAGAAGGTATCCGGTTACTCAAACAAGATCCATGTGCTATTAATGACTCCAAAATATTTCATTGATATAGCAATAAGTTCCTACTTCATTATTATGGCATTGATGACTCCAAAATACTTCATTGATGTGCGAATGAGTTCTTACTTCATTGTTATTGCATTGGTGGTCTATTTATATATCTCTTATTGATGTATCATTGTTTCAAAGTATCAAAAATGCGTTGGCGACCGAAATAACAATCTCAAAGATTAATTGAACTAAGTGATGGAAGTTTTTTCTTATCGGGTGGTATCCCAGGGGCATAAGCCTATCATGGGTCGATCCCTATTTATATGATTATGGGTTGTATCCCAGGGGCATAAGCCTATCACGGGTCGATCCCAGTTGATATGTACTGGAGGCAGCCTAATGGTCACAGTACAGTACATTAATGACTACAAAGATGATAAGAACGAAGGTAAAGTGATTGAATAAATACAATGTACAGGTTGTCACAAGTTCTAGTGAGTATGGTTCACTCCTATTATGATTTATTCACTTCTTTTTGATTGCTATTGAGCTCCTATATCATATGTGATTATCTACAGCTTTACATACTCAGTACATATTTTATACTGACGTCCCCCATGGAGGACCTGCATTTCATGCTGCAGGCACAAGTACCTCAGCTCATACACCGCACAAGTAGGAGCCAGGATATCCAGCTGCTTTTGGTGAGCTCCAGTTTGCTTCGAGACTTTTGGTGTCATATCCTGTCACTTTTGGTATTGTATAAAAGTTAGTTATATGGCGGGGTATGTCCCGACCTTAGTTAAACTCTGTGTATTGTCTAGAGGCTTTGTAGACCTAATGTACAGTCAAGATGGTGTTTTGTTAATAGACGTGATAGCTCTAACGGCCAAGTATTGTATATACATATGTATGTGTGCTCGAGCTTATAAAGGTGATTATTTCCTTTTATATGCCACATGATGCTGTCCAAATTTTGGGTTGTCATAGAGGTATGCATGGGAAGTATAAGGTTATGTGCTGGTTCTCTCGGGCCTCTTCGGTTACAGGTGCCAGTCCGCCCTAATAGGATTTGAGGTGTGACAATAGTGGTATTAGAGAAGTTTGTCCTAGTGAGTCTACAAAGCCATGTCTACGTAGACTCTTGTTTATCGATGTGTCGTGCACCGCATCTATAAATAGTAGGCTATGGACATTTAGGAATTGTTTTTGTTTTTTCTTGTCTTAGATCGTGCGATAGAGCCTATATTGTATATGAAGTCATATTTGACCACTGAATCCGTTTGTTTCTCTTATTATAGTAATGATGGCGGTTACCAGAAGTAAGAATATGGTAAACAAGTAGATGTGGCTGCCGGTGAGGGGACTAGTAAGTCACCCACTATACCAGCTAATCAAAGTGAGGCTCCAGCTGAGCATCCATCAGAAACTTCTTCCACTCCAAAAGAAATAAGGGGGAGGAGAACTATATCCCCAGAGCCACCTATTAATGTTACTGATTAAGATCTTAGAAATGCAGTGCAACTTTGACTCATATAGTTGCTGGGCAAGCTCAAGGGAAAGCCATTCCTAGCACGGTTCCTAGTGGTACAGATAGGGCAGCTAGCCTTCGAACATAGGATTTTCTTAAGATGGATCCTCCTACTTTTACTGGATCAGATCTTAACGAAGACCTACAGGACTTTATTGATCAAATTCAAAGGGCCTTAGATGTTATGCATGTAATGGGTAGAGAGACAGTGGAGTTAGCGGCGTATAGACTCAAAGGGGAGGCTATATATTGGTACGAGGACTGGAAACGATCTAGGGTTATTAATGTACCCCCAGCTACTTGGAAAAAGTTCCAAGAGGCATTTCTTGATCATTATCTTCCATTCGAGATTCATCAGGACCGTGCAGATCAGTTTTTAAATCTTTGTTAGGGGAATATGAGCGTGAGGGAGTACAGTCTCCAATTTAATTCCTTGTCGAGATATGCTCCTAATGTTGTAGCTACTATGGATGACAGAGTTCATCAATATGTGGATAGGCAAGATCCATATCTGGTTAGAGATTGTACTATTGTCGCTTTGAACAAAGATATGGACATAGCGAGGATCTAAGATTTTGCATAGAAAATGGAAGATCAGAGGCAGAGGAGAAGAACAAGAGAATTAGAAAGAGGATATTCTAAGAGGGCTAGATCTGAAGTACAGTTCATGGCCTCCCAAGGAGGGTTCAGACCACAGTTTTCTGCTAGAACACCTAGGTCATTATCTTGTTATTCTGCAGCTAGTGCCCCACCACAGTTCCAAGGGTCCAGAGAAAATCAATTTGGGCACAGAAGTGAGAGTCAGAGTTCGTGGAAAGTGAGGTACCAAGGTCAAGGGAATATGAGCCAATCGAGACCTCCTCGAGAGCCATGCAATAAATGTAGAAGGTATCATTTGGGCGCATATCGGATGGGGACCAATGTTTGCTTTTGGTGTGGTATGTCGGGGCATATGATAAGAGAATGCCCATGAAGGGGCATAGGGGGTATGGCACGACCTACGGGGTTATTCGTTGCATCATCATCATCGATGCCTTATTTAGGAAGGGGTGCATAACCAATGGGTTGTGTTAGAGGTGATAGAGGAGCCACGAGTTCTAGCGGGGCTCAAAATCGTATGTATGCTCTAGCGGATTGACATAATTTAGATGCTTTCCTAGATGTGGTTATGGGTACGTTGTGTATCTTTTCATTCGATGTATATACCTTAATTGATCCCAGTTCTACATTATCTTATGTTACTCCATTGGTTGTTGGAAAGTTCTAAAGAATACCTAAACTGTTAGTTAAGCCATTTGAAGTGTCCACACCGGTTGGGGAATCTATTATAGCTAGAAGGGTTTACCGAAATTGCATAGTAACTATTTGTGGTCGTGATACGATGGCTGATCTCGTGGAGTTAGAAATGATAGATTTTGATGTTATAATGTATGGACTGGTTGGCATCTTATTATGCCACAATTGATTGCTGCACAAAAAAGGTATATTTCTATTTTCCAAATGAATCAGTCCTTGAATGGAAAGGTGAAATTGGTGCGCCAAGAGGTAGATTTATTTTTTATTTTAAGGCAAGAAGAATTATTTCCAAGGGATACATATATCATTTAGTTAGAGTAAGGGATACAGAAGTGGAGCCACCAACTCTTCACGCTTTTCCAGTACTAAATGAATTTTCTGATGTATTTCCTGAAGATCTTCCAGGTTTGCCTCCTAAATGAGAAGTAGAGTTTGGTATTGATGTAATACCCGGCACCCAACCAATCTCCATTCCTCCGTATAGAATGGCCCCAGTAGAATTACAAGAATTAAAAGAGCAATTGAAAGATTTGCTAGAGAAGGGATTCATAAGGCCTAGTATGTCCCCCTGGGGAGTACCAGTGTTATTTGTGCGCAAAAAGGATGGCTCGCTGAGGATATGTATTGATTATCGGCAATTGAATAGGGTGACTATTAAGAATAAATATCCTCTCCCAAGAATTGATGATTTATTTGATCAGTTACAGGGTGCCAAGTGCTTTTCTAAGATTGATTTGAGGTCAGGTTACCACCAAGTGAGAGTCAAAGAGAAGGATATACCCAAGACAGCTTTCCAAACATGATATGGTCATTATGAGTTTCTATTTATGTTATTTGGGCTAACAAATGCACCCGCAACTTTTATGGATTTGATGAATATGGTGTTTCAGCCATTCTTGGATGTATGTGTGATAGTTTTTATAGGTGATATTCTAGTTTATTCTAGATCAGAAGAGGACCATCCAATCACTTATGACAAGCATTGCAGACTCTTCGTGATTGTAAGCTTTATGCAAAGTTCTCTAAATGTAAGTTTTGGTTAAGGTCGGTGGCATTTTTGGGTCATATTGTATCTAGTAAAGGGATAAAGGTTGATGCTCAAAAGATAGAAGCTGTGAAGAACTGGCCAAGGCCCACTACGCCTACGGAGATTCATAGTTTTCTCGGGGTGGCCGGTTATTATAGAAGGTTTGTTGAAGGTTTTTCTTCTATTTTAGCACCCTTAACCAAGCTAACCCATAAAGCATCCAAATTCCAATGGAGTGATGCCTGTGACAAGAGTTTTCAAGATTTAAAGAACAAGTTGATTTCTACACCCATGTTGGTACTTCCAGAAGGCACCGAAGGGTATACAGTGTATTGTGATTCTTCCAGAAATGGTTTAGGATGTGCATTGATCCAAAAGGGTAAGGTAATAGCATATGCTTCTAGACAATTGCGGCCACATGAGAAAAATTATCCTACACATGATCTTGAGCTAGCAGCAGTTATTTTTTCTTTAAAGATATGGTGCAACTACCTATATGGGGTTCATGTTTATATATATACTGACCATAAGAGCTTGCAATATATTTTTAATCAGAAGGATCTAAATTTAAGGCTGCAGAGATGGCTTGAACTATTAAAGGACTACGATGTTGATATATTGTACCATCCAAGGAAAGAAAATGTGGTAGCTGATGCGTTAAGTCATAAGGCTATGATGGCGCCTATGGAAAGGCAAGGGATAATTAAAGATCTTCACTAGTTAGCTAGTTTGGGAGTTCGCCTTCTTGAAACTCCGTATAAAGAGCTTATCGTACATAATGCTGCGGAATCTTCATTTGTAGCTGAAGTGAAAGAGAAGCAATATGCAGATCCTATTTTATCACAGCTTAAGGAGAACGTTCAGAGTGGTGCGACCAAGGCATTTGAGCTTACGCGAGAAGGAGTACTTCAGTGCCAAAACCGATTATGTGCCGAATGTAGATAGGCTAAGAAAGAAGATTATGACAGAGGCACATTGTTCAAGGTATTTCATTCATCCAGGATCAACCAAAATGTATCAAGATTTGAAAGATATGTATTGGTGGAATGACATGAAGAAGAGCATTGCAGAATTTGTAACTGAATGTCCAAATTGTCAAAGAGTTAAAGTTGAGCACCAAAAACCCAGAGGTTATATGCAATGCATTGATCTTCCAAGCTGGAAGTGGGACATGATCAACATGGATTTCGTTATTGCTTTGCCTCGTACATTCCGGAAGTTCGATTCTATATTGGTGATTGTTGATAGGCTTACTAAATCCTCACATTTCCTACCAGTTAGGACCACTTACACAGTTGAAGAGTATGCAAAGCTATACATTAAAAAGATAGTCCGATTACATGGAGTGCCAATTTCTATTATATCAGATTGGGGAGCCCAATTTACAGCAAAATTTTGGAAGTCTTTTCAGAGGTGTTTGGGAACACAAGTGAAGTTGAGTACAACTTTTCACCCTCAAACAGATGGACAAGCAGAACATACCATCCAAACACTTGAAGATATGCTACGAGCTTGTGTAATAGATTTTAAAGGCAACTGGGATGATCATTTACCTCTTATTGAGTTTGCCTATAATAATAGCTATCATTAAAGTATCAAAATGGCACCATATGAAGCTTTATATGAAAGGCAGTGTAGATCACCAATAGGATGGTTCGAAGTGGGTGAAACTATTTTGTTTGGACCAGATCTTGTTTATCAAGCCATAGAGAATGTTAAAGTAATTCAACAACGACTGAAAATAGCCTAAAGTCGACACAAGTCATATGCGGATAGTAGAAGGAGAGGGCTAGAGTTTTCTATAGGTGATTGGGTATTTTTGAAGGTATCACCAATGAAAGGGGTAGTAATATTTGGCAAGAAAGGGAAGTTGAGTCCACGTTATATAGGCCCATATAAGATCACTCGAAGGTTTGGACAAGTTGCATATGAATTAGAGCTACCCCAAGTTCTCTCATCAGTACATTCGGTATTTCATGTGTCAATGCTTAGAAAGTGTATCGAATATCCATCACATATCACTTCTACTGAGGATGTGCAAGTTGCGGAAGATCTTACCTATAAGGAAGTGCCTATTGCTATTCTAGATCGCCAAGTTAAGAAGATGAGAAATTAAGAGATAGAATCTGTGAAAGTACGTTGGAGAAATCATCAAAGGGAAGAGATTACATGGGAAGCTGAGGAAGCAATGAAATCTAAGTACCCTCATATGTTCAAAGATGAAGAGGAAGTTCAAGAAACAGAGTTAGAACATTAACAAGAACGTTTTTTTGTATATGCATAGTATTTATGTTATGATGTGAATATTAATGATGGACTTGAACTTGTTTCGGTCGATTAACTACACTAACATTCGAGGATGAATGTCCTAAAGGGGTGAAGGATGTAATACCCCATATTCAAGTACATGTATTGGCTTATTCAAGTACGTGTATTGGTCTTATTTATATGGAATTAATTTTTTTTTTTTTTATATCGAAATTTTCCATTGATGGTTCCATGTGAAGGTTATTGAATAAGATTTCCAATGATATAAAAATTTTCAAAAATAAATAGGTTTCGGATATAATCGAGCATGTTCAACACTATAAAACGGTGGCCGGGATATTTGGGAACAGTAAATGTGCAGGAAAATTTCCTGCACACAAACTACTGAGGCCAGCTGAATTTTTGGGTCAACTTCGAATGATCATAACTCTCTTAATATAATGAACTGGGAGAGATGAGACCTATTAAAAGAAATATCTTTGAGTACTCTTTCCAATGCAATTGGTTTCATCCAAATCCAATATCTGAGTAAGGAGTTATACTCATTTTACTTTAGCCTATCAAAACAGATTTTTAGGGTCAACTTCAAACGACCATAACTCCTTGTACAGGACAAAATGGGTGACCTACTTTATATGAAATGAAATTCCTTTGAATTATCCTTCCAACGATACCAATTTCACCCAAATCCAATATCGGAGCAAAGAGTTATGGTCGATCTACTTTAGCTTATCAAAACAGTCCACCAAAGGACAGATTTTTACATTATTTAAATTTTAAAGGCATTTTGGTCATTTCCTCTTATATTATGGAGGGGAATATGTGTATATATACATGTATATGAGTTCAAAAACTCATTTTCATCATCAATCATTGAGGAAGAACAAACCCTAGCCAAATTTGACCTTTAAATTACTTTTTATTCAACCGTAGAAATTTCAAAGTAATCCGAGAACTGCGTTTGTCATCTCAAGAGCTTCGAACGGAACCTATTATTTGTGGAAACAGGATTGCATAATCAAGAGGTGAATTCTAAGGTATGAATATTGTTTGCCTTTGTTCTTTTCCATATGTATATGTGTGATAGAGAATTATATGTATTGGTTGTTATTGAAAGGTGATGGAAATAGGGTTATGTACTCTTTTGCATGGTTTGGTTGTATTGAATTGTGGAAGGTGAATATGGTAATTGAGTTATGGAAGGTGGATATGGTGATATACAATTGAATTGATGATTATTTATGTCTATGGCTCAATTTGGTTTAATGGATTGGTTGGAAGGATAAATGAATCCAAACTTGATATTGGAGGATGTTGTATGAATATGC
>NC_061122.1:98013665-98014009 GCF_002878395.1 Capsicum annuum | reverse complement strand
GTACATATTTTATACTGACGTCCCCCATGGAGGACCTGCATTTCATGCTGCAGGCACAAGTACCTCAGCTCATACACCGCACAAGTAGGAGCCAGGATATCCAGCTGCTTTTGGTGAGCTCCAGTTTGCTTCAAGACTTTTGGTGTCATATCCTGTCACTTTTGGTATTGTATAAAAGTTAGTTATATGGCGGGGTATGTCCCGACCTTAGTTAAACTCTGTGTATTGTCTAGAGGCTTTGTAGACCTAATGTACAGTCAAGATGGTGTTTTGTTAATAGATGTGATGGCTCTAACGGCCAAGTATTGTATATACATATATATATATGTATATACAATACTTGG
>NC_061122.1:97953512-98013565 GCF_002878395.1 Capsicum annuum | reverse complement strand
GCACAAGTAGGAGCCAGGATATCCAGCTGCTTTTGGTGAGCTCCAGTTTGCTTCAAGACTTTTGGTGTCATATCCTGTCACTTTTGGTATTGTATAAAAGTTAGTTATATGGCGGGGTATGTCCCGACCTTAGTTAAACTCTGTGTATTGTCTAGAGGCTTTGTAGACCTAATGTACAGTCAAGATGGTGTTTTGTTAATAGATGTGATGGCTCTAACGGCCAAGTATTGTATATACATATATATATATGTGCTCGAGCTTATACAGGTGATTATTTCCTTTTATATGCGACATGATGCTATCCGAATTTTGGGTTGTTATAGAGGTATTCATGGGAAGTATAAGGTTATGAGTTGGATCTCCTGGGCCTCTTCGGTTATGGGTGCCAGTCTACCCCAGTAGGATTTGAGGTGTGACAGTTAGCTTTTGGTCCCTCGAGACTATAAGCACTATGTGATGCCTAGGGTGTGATCTTGGGGCGTTATAAACTTGGTATCAGAGCCTAAGGTTTTAAAGTATCCTAGGAAGTCTAAAAGCTACATCATGTAGAGTTTTGTGCATGGGTGAGTAGCGCGCCACACTTATGGACGAGAGACTATAAGGCATTTAGGAAAAAGTTTCCCTTCTTTCAGCATTCATATCATGCGGGTGAGCATGAGCTCAAGTTAAACTCCCTGTCTAATCCATTTCTTCTTTTTGTTTACAAAATATGCCTCCCAAGAAGAACGAAATAAGAACAGAAAACCACCTAGCCCCTCAGCCCGTCTAGGCAGACCCTCTAGATGAGCATGTCTCTCACATAGAATTCAAAGATGCATTCACCACTATAGCAAATTCTGTAGCAGCACAAAATAAATGGTAAGCTGCTATTCTAGCCAACCTAGTGGCCAATACTACTATAACCAGAATTCAGGACTTCACCCGAATAAATCCTTTTTCTTTCATGGGATCCAAGTCTGAAGATGATCCACAAAAATTGTTTGATATGGTTCAAAAGGTAACGGATGCCATGGGGGTGACATCCAGTGAGTATATCAGTTACAGGATACAACCCATACATGGTTTATGTAGTGAAAGGTAGATAGGGGTATTGATGTAGGGACTATAGAGTGGGAAGAGTTTTCCACAACTTTCTTAGATAAATTCGTCCCATTAGAGTTGACGGAGGCCAAGGTGTTAGAGTTTATTAACTTGAGGCAGGGCAGCATGAGTGTGGAGGAGTATTCCCTTAAGTTTACTCAGTTAGCTAGATATGCTCTTCATGTAGCAGATGATAATAGGTCCAAGATGAGTAAGTTTGTGTCTAGTATATCTAACAACGTAGTCAAGAAGTGTAGGACCACAATGATAATTAGGAATATGGACTTGTCTAGGTTAATGATCCATGATCAACAAATTGAGGAGCAGAAGATTAAGAAGAAGGAGAGAGGAAATAAGAGGGCTAGGATAGGTAATTTTAACTTCACTCAGCCAAAGTCAGAGGGTTGTAACCATCCTTAGTTTTATCAGAGGTCTTCATCCCCAGCATCCTCTTCAGATAGTGCTCCCGTATCCAAATTTAGAAATGACAATAGGGATAGAGCACAAGCTCTAAGTCCCAAGTCAGTGTTAGCAATGGTCGTACAAATCCTCTATGTCAGAAATGTGGAAGACACCATCAGGGTAAGTATAGAGTAGGTAGTGATGTGTGCTTTGGGTGTGGTAGGCTAGGCCATTGGATTTGAGAGTGTTGGGTAGTTGCTCAGAAAGGTAGGGATGTGTTCCAATAGGGATAATCCCATCAGTCGTCAGTTACATCTAGTCTCCTAACTCAGTAGGGTGTCACTTCCAGTGCTACCAGTGGTCAGCGTCCGAATAGATTATATGCTCTTCAGTCCTTCCAAGATTAGGAAAATTCTCCTAACTTAGTTACTGGTACGTTGAAGGTCTTTCACTTGTTTATGCTTTACTAGACCCTGGAGCTTCTCTTTATTTTGTAACTCTGTATATAGCCATTAATTTTGGAGTCTGTCTCAAAACTCTAGAAGAGACCTTTTTAGTGTCTACCCCTGTAGGTGTTTCCATTATACCTAGACAGGTATACAGGAACTGTCCGATCACCGTAACTCAGAAAGTTACTTCAGTTGATCTCATGGAGTTAAAGATAACGGATTTTTCATGTCATTCTCAGCATGGACTGGCTCCACTCATGCTATGCCTCAATTGGTTGTAGAAATAGAATAGTTCATTGTTAGTTCCCAAATAAACCAGTCCTTGAATAGAAGGGTAGTACTACAACCCTTAAGGGTCAGTTGATTTCTTACCTTAAAGCGAGAAAGATGACATCGAAGGGGAGTATTTACCATCTTGTGCGAGTCAAAGACTCTAACTCATAAACTTCAACTCTTGAATCAGTTTTAGTAGTAAATAAATTCTCAGATATATTTCCTGAAGATCTTCCCGGATTTCCTCCCTAAAGGGATCAACTTCGGAATAGATCTTCTTCCAGTTATTCAGCCCGTATCTATTTTTTCATACATAATAGCTCTAGTATAACTCAAAGAGTTAGAAGAATAGTTAAAGGATCTCCTAGATAAGGTATTCATCAAGCTAGTGTCTCCCCATGGGGCGCACCTATTTTATTTGTCTATAAGAAAGATGATTCTCTCAGAATGTGCATAGACTACCGTTAGTTGAACAAAGTCACAGTCAAGAACATATATCCACTTCCTATAATTGATATCTTATTTGGTCAATTTTAGGTTGCCAACTATTTTTCAAAGGTAGACCTCAGATCAGGCTATCATCAGCTTAGAGTCAGGGAATGTGACCTTCTAAAAATAGATTTCTGAACTCGGTATGGTCATTTCGAGTTTTTAGTTATGTACTTTCGTCTCACAAATGCTACAACAGACTTCATGGAATTGATGAACTGAGTGTTCAAGTAGTACTTGGACATGTTTGTCATAGTCTTCATTATTGACATTTTTGTTTATTCTCGTAGAAAAAATGATCATGCTGACCATCTCAGAATAGTGTTACAAACTTTTAGAGCTTAACAATTATTTGCTAAATTTAGTAAGTGTGAATTCTAGGTAAGATCAGTAGCTTTCCTTGGCCATATTATTTCCAGTGATGGCATTAGAGTGGATCCTCAAAAGACTAAGGCGGTGAGAAACTGGCCTAGACCCATATCTCCATCAGATATTAGGAGTTTCTTAGGTTTAGTGGGCTATTACCATTGGGTTTTTAAAGGATTTTCTTCTATTGCATCCGTTATATGTTAAGTTTTAGTTGTCAGATTCCTTCGAGAAGAGTTTTCAGGAGTTGAAGACTCGACTCACCTCAGACCCAGTTCTTACCTGTCTAGATGGTTCAGATGGGTTTGTTGTGTAGTGTGATGCATCCAGAGTAGTTTTGGGTTATGTCCTCATATAGAGAGGTAAGGTTATAGCCTATGCCTATAGACAAATTAAACTTCATAACAAGAATTATCTGACACATGAACTTGAGTTAGAATCATAGTATTCACCTTAAAAATTTGGAGGCATTACTTATATAGGGTGCACGTTGATATGTTCACTGACCATAAGAGCCTACAGTATGTGTTATCTCAGAAAGATTTAAATATGTGTTAGAGAAGGTGGTTAGATTTATTGAAAGATTATGACATGAGTGCTCTGTATCATCCGAGCAAGGCCAATATAGTGGTTGATGCTCTCAGTAGAAAGTTTATGGGTAAGAAAAACTTAGCTTAGGAAGTTCATCAGCTTGCCCGACTAGGTGTCCGCTTAGTCGACTCAGTAGAGGGTAGTGTGTGGGTGTAGAGTAGTACTGAATCATCTCTAGTTTCCAAGGTAAAGAAAAAGAAGAATAGAGATCCCAGTCTAGTTAAGTTGAAAGAATTAGTCAGAGACCAGAAAGTGGAGGTTTTATCCTAAGGGGGGATGGTGTGTTGCATTTTTAGGGTAGATAATGTGTGACTGGTATTGAAGATTTGAGGCAACAAATTCTTGCAAAAGCACATGGTGCGAATTACTCTACTCATCCTGGGGACACAAAGATGTACCACAATTTATGAGAGATCTATTAGTGGAGTGGGATGAAGAGAGATATTGTAGAGTTTGTAGCTAAATACTTAACGTGCCAGCAATTTAAAATCAAGCACCAAAATACTAGTAGGTCCATGTAGGAGTTTAGTATTCCCACTTAGAAATGGGAGTAAGTTAACATGGACTTTATGACAGGTTTTCCTCGTACTCGTCATCAACATAATTCTATTTGTGTTATCATAGATAGGATGACCAAATCAGTTCATTTCTTGCCAGTCCATACCTCTTATTCACCGGAGGACTATGCCAAACTCTATCTCAGAGAGTTGGTCAAGTTGCACAGTGTTCCCTTATCTATCATCTCAGATAGATGTACCCAGTTTACCTCTCAGTTATGGAAAGCATTCCAAAAGGGTCTTGGTGTCCAAGTCCATCTCAGTACAACTTTCCACCATTGGTAGATGGTCAAGAATAGTAGACCATTCAGACTATAGAAGATATGCTGAGAGTATGTGTAGTTAATTTTAAAGGTAGTTGGGTTGATTGCTTGCCTTTGATTGAATTCACATATAATAACAACTATCATTCCAGTATCTGTATGGCTCCATTTGAGGCTCTCTATGGTTGGAGATATAGATCTCCAATTAGTTGGTTTCAAGTAGGTGAGACCATAGTAGTAGGGCCTAACTTGGTATTTGATGTATTAGAGAAGGTTCATTTGATCAGAAAAAGTCTTAAGGATGATAGAGCCAACAGAAATCGTATGCTGATGTGATGAAAAAGGATCTCAAGTCTGAGGTCGGTGATTTGGTGTACTTGAAAATCTCTTCCATGAAGAGAGTGAAAATATTTGACAAGAAAGGGAAACTCAGTCCTCGATATATCGATCCCTTCAGAATTCTCAGTCATTTCAGAAAGGTCGCTTACGAGCTTGAGTTGCCTTCAGAATTAGCCTCAGTACACCTAGTGTTCCATGTCTCATTGTTGAAAAAGTGTATTGGTGATCCAGCTGTAGTTGTTACCTTATAAAATGTAGATATTCAGAACAGTCTTTCCTTTGAGGAAGTTCCAGTCAAAATTCATGATCATCAAGTTCGTAGAGTAAGGAACAAAGAAGTTCCATTCGTCAAAGTTCTTTGACGAAATTAGTCCATTGAGGGAGCCACTTAGGAAGTAGAAGGAGATATATGGACTAAGTACCGTCATCTTTTCTCCGTGAATCCAGATTCAGTATAAGGTACTAATCTTCTTAAGATTTCTCCCTATCATGCTCAGTTTCAGTTGCAAATCATGTTCATGTTAGTCATGCCTTTACAAATCAGTTCAGTTATGTATTCTATGTATTAGATATGCATGTTAAATGTGTAATCTCATTCCATCAGTTTTCCCTTTGCGTAACCAGTCTCATTCAAGAACGAATGACCCTAAGAGGGGGAAATTATAATGCCCCAAATTTCCTTAGCATAATCTAAGTCCCAATACATGATTATTGATATATAAAGCTTTTGAAACACTCATTATTTGTTAGTTTAGAGCCTGCCAATGCGTAGAAAATTGAATCAGCTTTTCAATGATATAAAATTTTCCTAAATTTGATAACCAGATAAGCAGTTATGGAGATTTTATGTTTCAATCATTAAAACACCATATTTTTAACCCTTAGTGCATCGCGGAGCCATTCTAAGGACGATTGGCAATTTCCAGAGAAGGTGCGCGATCTTGGCGCATCTTGCCAGAGGCCAAATTGGCATTTTACAATTTCTAGTGTCTCTCCGCGATTCCACCGCATCGCGGTGAGCTTCCAGGTCACAAACAGGGTGGAAACTTGATTAACCCACGTCGAGCCATCTTTCATTTCCTAATTTTCCCTTTTCCAGTGTCTTGGCGCAATAGTGGCACTTCACGCTAAGGGTGAAAATCGAGAATTTTTCCAGTTTTGTGATTTTAAATTACAGGGGCCGTTTGGTCTTTTCCTATGACCCCAAATCCACCTAAATATGGGATTTAATCCTAAGAGAGCATTATTTGTTCACTTTTGCATTATTCTCTCAAATTAAAATCAACTCTCTTCAAGAACAAGAACCTTAACTCTCAAATTCAAAGCCAAATCTCAAGAACTCTTCATCAATCCTCCTAAATTCAATATCCCAGGTATGTTAGATGTTCATCCATGGATTCCTTTCATCCATGGAGTCTAATTATCCTTTTTAAATTATAAAATTTTGATCTTTGAAAGTTAATTGATTTTAAATTGTGATTTCACCTATGAATCTCTATGTACTATTGATTTTATACCATGATCCAATGGAATTATTGTTGTTATTCTATCATTCATGTTTTAATATTATTATTTATTGAATTAAACTATGATTTAATACTATTATGTTGAATTCATTCTATTTCTATAAGTTTCATGACATTCCTATGATTGTTTTAAACCATGAACTATAAGTGTTTGATAAAATTCCTACAAGCGTGATTGATTTAATTAAAGCCTTCATGCTTTGTCCCCAAGCTTTAGTGTCATTTTACCATTGTCGTTTTTTGAGTCTTGGGGGTATTAAATACCCAAAACCCATAGCTGTTTATGCAGTCTAGTCTTAGTACATTATAGAATAGTCTTCAGAATATACTATGAGCATATTCAGAATAGTTAAATATCAGTCAGTTAAACTTAAAACAGTCTAGTATTTCAGTGTCATTTAGTTGGGAGTAGGATTTAGCACCGAGTGAGTGTAGGGATGGCAGCATCCCCGTCAAATAGGCAAAGTCATTAGTAGTATTCCCTATACTCATGAACTATATAGCCAGCGTAGGATATGAGTAGTCTCCCATTAGATTAGGCTTGACTATCTCGTAGAGGTCACCCGTCAGTTCAAGATTGACACCCTTAGTTCTTTGGACATTATATCAGTTTACTGGATTGACACAACCAGTGTTAGTACTCGTGGCACGGTATTAACACCCTTCTAACTGGGGTTATAGGTTAAATCCTGATTAGCTTAAATTAGGGAATGTCAGTTAGATAATACCTTCCACAGTCTCAGATACATCCTTAGTTATAGTCCAAGTTCATTTATCCAATCTTACTATTGTTTGACTAAAGCATATAGATTTTAGTTATTTTAGTATTTTAGTTTATAGATTTTACTCAATTTATGTTATATGCTTGGTCATGCATCCTCAGTATCTACAAATTTTCATGTATTTTCAGTATTTATGAATTTTCATGCATACTCAGTATTTATAGATTTCCACATATTCCCAGTACCTACAGATTTCATGCCCTCTATTCAGTACTCTATGCTTTACATGCATATTCAGTTAATTATTAGTTCTATTATTGAAACCATGCATATCGTCCTACCTCATTTAGCATACCAGTACATTTAAAGTACTGATCGTATAGCTTTTCTTTTATGCTATGATGTATTATATCATAGGTTCTGACGCTCAGTTCCTGATTTCTAATTAGACTTATCAGATCCACAACAGTAGCAGTAGTGATTCCTCATACTTCGAGGGCAGGCTTACTTTAGTTCATGTCTTAGTTTAAAAGTTAGTTGGAGTTAGTTGGGGCCTGTCCTAGCAACTCACAGTCATTCAGTTTTAGTGGCTTATCAAATGTTAGAGTCAGTTATTCAGTATTCAGACATTACATTCAGTTATCCATTTATCAGTATTATATTAGATTCAGTCAGATATTTCTATAGACTCATATTTCAGTTTTGAATTCAGTTATTAAAACCATATGGCATGTCAGTATTCTTCTACATTTATGATCATGTTATTAAGTTCTCACAGTAGGTACCACCTCATGGGTTAGCTTGTGGTCCCTTAGGACTGTAAGCACCGTGTAACGCCTAGGGTGTGCTCTCAGGATGTTACAAGTAGCTGTTGATGCAGTTTCAGGGAGCACCCTTATTCTTTCTTATGGTTTATTGTTCATGCAGTGAGGACACTGCAAAATTTGGGTTGGGGGCACTTGTCTCTCTGCATTTATTTATTTAGGCCGTCATTATTGAAATTTCTAGATATTTTGATATTCTTTTTAAGGATTTCTATTTTTATTTAGGTTGTAATATTTGGGCACTCTAATGGTGCCCACATTTGCATGGATTAGTCATTCTATTTTGTTTTATATTGTTGTTGTGTCTTGATTTTACTTGTGATGATATCCAACAAGTATTTCTCTTTGATAGATTAAGTGACGACATTCTTTAGGGGAAAACATCGTGATCGGGTTTTGAGCCATGGATTAAGGGGAAGTCTGACTACCCATAACTTTGGAGCTATAAATACAAGGGAAATCTGAGTACTTATGGCATTTTGGATTTGGGATCACACTTATACATTTGGCAATATTTGAGTAGCCATATGGTTTGCCCGTAATAAAGCCAAAATGTGAGACGAAGGCTTGAGTTGGTTCCATAATTAGCATATCATGCGTGGTGAAAACACAAAGCAAACACCCCATTCGTCCAAAATTTTTCAAAAATCAAGAGCCTGGATGTGAGTGACCTTGTAATAAAACTCTTTCTCTTTTTGTGGCTCCACAAATTTTGGCTTATAAAAATTGGTAGATACTTTATTTTGTCTCTAGCGGGAGGGAAAATTGAGTCTCCTTGGCAAATTTGCATGCCATGTGTGGTGAGCTTATTTGTCCAAATCTCATGTATACTTATACCATCTAGAACTTGCCCCTTTTATCTCTCAAGACTAAGCTTATTAGGACATCTTTGTGAACTAGGAACCCACTCTAAGCCTAAATAGCCTTCCCATATATAGAATAGGACCCTTAGATCCCCAAGTTCGAGCCTTTAAACCTTTCTTTGGAAACCACGTTACAAGTTGTGTACCATTCACAAATTTTTTCTTCTCTTGAACCCAACCCTTTTTGAACATAAGAAATAAAAATTGAGGCTAAATGCCTAAGTTGGGGGTGGTAAGTTTAAAAGAGTTGACTTTGGTCCATGGTAGTATAAATGGACACCTTTGAGCCTAGCATTGAAAAAGTCAAAAAGAAATAAATGATGAAAAGAAAAATGAGACATATATTGCAAAAGAAATAAGTAAAAAAATGATGCCCTCAAAAAGTTAGGGAAATCAAGGCTCTTAAAGTAGGCATGTGTAAGGTGTGAAAACAAAAGGAGTGGTCCATGGTCACAAGTTAGTTGAAATGGTGTGATTTGGATGTTAAAGGAGGGTTAATCCACTTTGTTCCAAAATGTTATCCTACCCTTCCCCAAACTTACGTTGCAAGCTCAAAAGGCCCTTTGAGATCTCCAACAAAGTATATTTATTATAGTGGTGATTAAAAATAGGGGAAAGCATATGTCATGGTACTTGTTAGAATTGAGAGTCTTTGTGTGAGAGAGAGTCTTTCACTTAAATCCCTTTTGTTGAATACTAGATAACTTGATGTTTTTGGGATTTTTCTTCTCCTGAGGAGGCATGTAAATGAGTTGAGGTGGGTGATTTTGTCATGTCCCAAAAATTTAATGCCAAAGGAGTATATCGAAGTTAAGGTCAAATGTGGGTCACTTCTAGAGTACTAGTGATTGTTTCATGGTTGCTCTTTAAAATCTTTCGCACCCTTGAAAATTGTATTTCATGTTGAGGGTTATTGTGTGAATAGTGTTGCCAATGTTTGATGATCTATTTGTGGTAGTAACTAAGCTTGAAGTCATTGTGATCACTGGGTCATATAACTTGGGCATAATGTGCATAGTCTCATGGAAAGAAGTAGTGTTGCTTGAGGACAAACAAAGCCTTAATTTGGGGGTGTTGATGAGTGGTGAATTTAGTACTCATTCACACTAAACAATCGTTCACACTACTATGAATTGAATGTATAAATGAGACATGTTTGTATTTAAATACACTAATTTCTATATTTTTGCATGCACATAGGTGATGAGATAGAAAGATATCAATTTTAGCTAAATAGAGATCAAAAGGAGAGAAAAAGGACACAGCTGAGACCCTGCATGGATTAGACTTAGTTATTGTGATCGCAGTCTAAGGTCTGCGATCACGGCTAGTAAAGATTGTTTAGCCACCGCAATCATAGTAGCTGCGATCGCGATAAAACTAATGCGATCATGCCTTAGAGGGATTTTGGCCCAGGGAAGTTTGTAATTTCACTCAACCGAACACAATTCTTTTTAGAGGTTAAAACCCCTTCCGTTTTGGGTGTTCTAGACTATTGAAATATTTTTGAATTTAAAGTTTAAAACCCTAAATTGGGAAAAAGTGTAATTTGATTTGGCGACTTTGAATTTAGTATTTGTGAAGAATGGATGCTTTGCATAATCCCTATGATATATTTTTCTGTCTTTATTCATGATTAGATAAACTTTTATTATCTTGGGATTATGTTGAACTAAGGCGCAATTATTAATGGGTTGTGATGGATTTATGTATATGCTAGTTTGTTGATGATGAGTTTTGCTATTGCTGGTTTAAATTAGTTGAGATTTGTGGGTGAAAGCCTCAAATACCCAAAATGGGTTTATGGGTGAATACTCCAAACTCTTGAAAGCTCAAACCATCCTTGAAAGAGGGGGTTGAGTGAATATTTGGAATCCATATCATCTTTAAAAGAAGGATATGGGTGACAAGGCGATAGTAGACAATTAATGAATGTAGTTTACTAATTTTCACTATATTAGATATAAGGGTGATTAAGAGTTGACTATATCATCTTAAGCATCTTCCTAGAAATAGGGATGCCCGATTGAGGTAATAGGTGGTTGAAAGTTGACACACATTTTAGGTACCCAAAATGGTCAATGAGTGAAATTCTTGAGGTTTTGTTGATAAACTAGCCTCAAGGATCTTAGACCTAGCCTACCATATTATTGATAACTAGCATGTAAACTAAATCTTCATGCACTCATGCATAACTTGCCCTTAGGTAGACATAATCCCAAGATTCTTCTCATATCAAATTTAAATCACAATTGTTGTTCACTTTGTTGACTTGAGTTGCTATTGAAATAACACGTGCCAAATGAACCCCCTACCTCTATTTTGGTTTCTGTAGATTCATATTGCGGGTAGCTTATTAGTAATATTTAACACCCATAGGACTAGAATTCTAATTTCGCTCCTCGTAGATTCGACCTCAACATAAGTTGAGCTATTGACAACGACCGTCCTCTTCCAATTTTGAAGGTATAGGTGAGGGTTATCAATTGGTCAAAATAGTCTCTAGAAAAGTAAGCAGAATAAGAAAAATGTTATTTCCAATAAAAATAGAAAAAACAAGTGACATTAAGATACTAAAGGTCGAATAGAGTAAAGTAAATAATTATGATGATAAATTTATAAAGTAAAAAAAACATGATGATAAATTTATAAAGTAAATAATGTGATGATAAATTTATGAAGTAACACGATTAACTATGGTTAAGTATTAATATTTATATTTAAATAATGTGATAAATGTCATTTATTTATTAGTAGAGTGTATACATCCGGTGTGTGTAAATATTTACCCCTTCTTCGATCATAATTGCTCAAGGACAATAAATAATAGAAATACTATGATTAATATATTTAGATCCCTATCTATATATAGTAAATTTTCTTTGATATCAAGTATATTGGCCATGTCACAATATTTCCTTTTTATTATTAATAAAAAACAATGTATCTATTCTATATCTATATCTTTATCTTTATTATATTAAAAGTGTGAAGTGTCTTAGAAATATTGTTTGAACTTTTGTCCTTCATTAAAAGCTATTTTTTTTTCATATAAAATCATCTTTTTATATTTTTTATGATATTAAATACTGACTATAATAAACGTATTCAAAATTTTATAGAGAAGGTTTTCTTATTATGGTTAAATTCTAAGAAGGACAAAAAACCTTTTCCAACTAAAATAGGCTTCACCAAAAAAAAAACTCAAGGCAAAAAAAAAAAAGAGAGAAAAACTTGACCCCAAAAAATAGGCAAAATTCCAACATCTAAAAAAAAAAGTAGCAAAAGATTTTCCCAAAAATAGGCAAAAACCATGGCAAAAGACAAAAAAAAGGAAAAAAAAATTCTAACTAAAATAGGCTTGGTTGAAAAATATAGATAAAACACCATAATTCTAAATATTAAGATATCTTTTTTCATTAAAAAGAGTTCTAAAATAAATGGTTAAAATAAAATATTAAAAGAAATAAGCTAATAGATTTTATTTAACTTCGTTATCATGAAGCTCAACATTCTCAAAGAACGCAACTCATAATAATGGTGTACAACTATGTAAGGAATTTGAGCAAACTTTCATGGTTAAATTTCCAACAAGCACATATATTGCAATTTTCACATTCATTCTAGCACCACTATTTTAGAAGATCGAGAAATGGTATTGTAACGACTTAGATTTTGATGAATTATATGAAATGTATATTTCTGTATGATTTAATGCTTTTCCCCCTCTCTGTGGTTGTGTTGTGGTGTTTTTGGGGTGTGGAAATGATTGACATGATTTTTGATAAATTTTGGTGCAATTTATACGATATTTTAATTTTTGGTGTCTTCGAGAGTTTAGCGTTGACTTTAGAAAGTCAACATCTTTTGATCTGTTCATTGGATTGCAAAAAGGACTATGCCAGCAGATCCGAAACATCAATTTGAGAATGGAAACATGGTTGGTTTGATCTTATGGGTTTGAAATCTCATTTCGACGCTCAGTTTGAAAAGTAATTTTGGATTTCAAAGATCAACTCTATGAATGAGATGTTTTCTCAAAAATCTGATATCGCCAGTGAGTTCAGAGAGTTAAATTTGATAGGGTAGCATAGTTTGTTTGCATTTAAGGAATCCCAGGTAAATTCTAAGGGGCCTGCAGAGACTAGAATTTCACCAAGTCCCTAGCTAGTGCACCTCTCAGCTGGTGCACCCTCGATTGCGATACCTAATCCACGATCGTGATAGCCACATCAGCCAAGTACCGAGATCATGATATTTGATCCGCGATCACGATGCGTGGGCATTTAAATACCCATGTTTCACCATTTTTTAAAAAATTAGACTTGGAGCTTAAGGTTTCATGATTTTGAGCAATTGTCTCTACTTTTAAGCTTGGGTAAGCTCCATAACACCTATTTTAATTATTTCCTTCAATTTTTATCATTTACTTCCTATTTTAAACCCAAATTAAAATATGAAATTAGGGAATTTTGGCCCATAAGTCCTAAAAATTGTATTTCTCCAATTTAAACCTTAATTTCAAACCTTTTCTTAACTTGGGGTGAGGTTTTAACCTTATAATTATCAATTTTTCCTTAATTTCATAGTTAGAACAACTTCAATTCCTGATTTTTAAATGGATTTCGGGAATTTTTATTTGGTAAAGCTTGAAAATATTTTTTTTTTGTTTAGACTTCATATTTAACTCATTTTCTCTAGGGTTTTCAACTGTAGACTCCTAAAATATAGGGAATACATTTTAAAATAAAGTTATGATTTTGCCCTTCTTTTTCAAAAATTCATTTCGGGGGTCTATTTTGACCTGACTTGAAACTAAACAATATGAGTATCGTTAGCTTTATTTTGATATGTACATTCTATATTTCCATGTTTTATTTGATTATTTGATAGTTCATGAGGAGTGAGGATTTGGATTGAATCCTTTTGTTCTAATTTTTGGCATTTGAAATAGGTTATGAATTAACTTCTTTCCGACTGGGTTGGGAAGTTAATTTTGATACAAAAACATGTTAAGGGTGAGAGAGCTAATCTTGAAAAATGGCTATCGTATAGTGTTGTGACCGTATGGGGGCCTATATGTGATGTGATTGGTAGTTTTGGGATATTATGTGCTATGTGTGACCATATGGAAACCTATGTGATGTTGATAGCCTATATGTATGAAAATAACCGTATCTTGTTTTATGAAAAACCTATAGTGGTACCAGTTGTGTATTGTGATGTGTTCATACTCTATTGTCATATGAATCATGTTGCTTTTCATTGATGGATATTTAGCTCACTTGGTTGGTATATTGATTTGATATGAAAATACTCATTATGGTTGGTTAAGAGCATTATATCTTCATATCATGTACATTCATAAAATATTGATTCCACCTTGGCAATACTAAAAAATTGAGAAACACTGGCTTTATCAAATAGAAAATGTGATATCTTATAAAAACCTTCTTCGAGGAATGTGCCTAGGTTTAGATATGGATATGGATTGTATACGGGTTGACGAACGCCCCATGGGTCCCACGTCTTGTATCTTTAGCTTTATAGGTGTATATAGATGTTCTCGAGAGTCTCGAGGCTTTGTGATTACCCCATGCATTACATCATCATTATCATCATCATTCTTATCATTTTCACTATATTCACTTTATTATGATTGTGATGTGATTGTATTTCTGCCTTGACTTGTTACCTATCCATTTGTTATATCTTTTTTTACTTGTATTTGATGTTCTTGTATATGTTGTCCTTATGTGATTTACTTGTATGAGGTATAATGTAAACTTGTGGTCCTTGTTCTTTCTGGTGTTTGTTGCAATATATGTGAGTATTATAAAACTGTTAGTGCAAGCGGTGTGGGCTACCACTGTGGGATATTTTATGATTGCAGGTGATATACCCTTAGTGTGTATTTTGTATGCTTTATTATATACTTTTCTCAGTCTGCCTATGATACCTATTTAGTAGAAGTGAACTATACTCACTCTTACTCTGCCCTTTTGGTGCATATCTTGGTTTAGGTACGCCCCATGTTGGTTGATTGGGGGCATATTTGGACTTTACAAGGTAGTGATGGATTTCATGAGTTTAGAGTTTACTACTACCTCTTCTTATTAGACTATGTCTTTATTATTCTTAGAAGACAGAGTTATTCCTATGTATTATATTTCCTTGAGTTACATTGGTAATTCTTACACTGTGACACCAGGTTTTAGGAGTTATGACATTATTGTTTATGTTTTTTTCTGCTTTCATATAGTGATTGTGATTCGGCTTTGGTTTAGAATCCTTGTCATGGGTTTTGAATGTTAATTTTTTATTTGTATCAGATTGTGTTATGGGCTTACTTGTCAAGGTTCGCCGCGACAAGTGCTATCACGACCCTTGGATTTTTAGGTCGTGAAAAATTAACATCAGAGAAGCCAGATTCATTGTTCTCAATGTTGTAAGAATTGGATGTCTGATAAAGTCTAGCGTATCGGTATGTAGACTTTTGTATCTATCTTTTAGAGGCTATAGGATGTCTTTACAAATTTCTCTTATTTTTTCCTAATCATGCAGATTTTATTCAGGACTTGTGTTCTAAGTCATATTTTACTTTTTTAACGTACATGGTGATGACTAGGTTTCATGAGGTTAGAGATGTGGAGCCTTCATTCAAATAGAGAGCCCAGTCTAAAGGGTGAGTTGTAAGTCGTGGGCGGACTCAAGCTAGTGGACAGGCATGTTAATCTGCCCCATCTAGGAGTTGTATGAGGGGAATTGCCCCTGAGCCTATTGTTGAGAATGTTTGAGGTATGAGTCCTACTTCAATTCCACCGAGCTCTTTTACCTTATCTTGGAGGGGTTTTTGGTTTGCTTATTGGCCCGTTTGGAAGGTTCTCCTTTGAGTTTACCTGGTCTTCCCCCAGCTCCAAGTATTATACCTCCATTTATGCCAGAGTCTTCTTATGGTGTTTTTTCAGTTTCAAGTGCGGATGCTCCGATCATACCTACTTCTACCCTTAGTAATCATTAGAACCTGAGTGTTACTCCTTCTTCAGTGATGATATATAAGTATGGTACTTTGAGATCAGGAGTTTAACCATTATTTATGTTACCTCCTCATATGATATTTGATCCTGCCAGATACACCATGCCTCCTCTTATTACAATTATAGTGATGCCTTCTAAGGATCAGAAGTGGTTTGAGAGATTTCACTCATTTGGGTTCTCCTAGATTCATTAGTGTTATGGGAGAGGATGCCTATAAGATCCTGATTAATTGTTAAGAGATGTTGTATAATTTGGGTTTGCTTGATTCACATGGGTTTGTTTATACTACTTTTCAGTTGAGAGATACTGCTAGAGATTAGTGGACATTACTAGTTAGCTGCAAACCTATCAATTCTCCATAGATGACATAAGATTAGTTTGCCAAGGCCTTTTTGGAGAGATTTATGCCTTACAATCTAAGGTATCAGATGAGAGATAAATTTGATCATCTGGAACAGGGCTCTATGACTATTGCAGAGTATGAGGCATACTTCCATGCCTTATCTAGATATACATATGCTAGGATTACGATCGGTTCTGAGAAAAATCAATAGTTCGTGAGGGGGTTTGATGTTTCTCTTCAGTTGGCTACGTCTCAGATGGTTATACTTGGAGCATCTTCTCAGAGTATAGTGTGTGATGCTAAGATAACTTAAGATATTCTTCGAGCATCTCAGTTAGGTGCTAATAAGGTGCACTATTTTAGAGAGTTTAGAGGTTATACTTATCGATTCAAAGATTTTAAAGGTTTTTGTGGGTATCATGGTAGGCCAGTGCAGGTAGCCTTCCAAGGTTCAGGTGGTAAATCCTCTAGTTCAGCAATTCAAGGTGGTCACTAGGGCCCAATGGTACCTTCTACTGTAGAGTTAGGCCGTAGAGGTTGTTTTGTGTTTGATAAAATTAGGCATTTGTCCAAGGACTTCCCCTACCGTACGATCAAAGATACTTTTATTTCAGTTATGAGAGGTAGGGGTTCTACTAGAGATGAGAGAGGAAGAGGTAGTCTCATCATGGCATTTACGGGGCTACTCAGCCTGTTGGTGGTCATGGATAATGCTATGCTATACCCTCCAGACTAGAGGCGTAGGCTTCTAATGTTGTGATCAAAGTTATCCTTCCTGTTTGTTTCAAATCTGCATAAGTTTTATTTTATCTGGGATCGACTTTGTTCTATGTGTCTGCACATTTTTGCTTTTGGTTTTGATTATATTAATGAGTCTATTCCCATGCCTATTTGTGTCTCTACCCCAGTAGGAAATTCTTTAGTGGTGGATCGGGTATATTGATCCTGTATTGTGACTTTTTCTGGGTGTGAGACTTTGGTAGATTTGCTTGTCTTAGATATGGTTAATTTTGATGTCATCTTTGGTATGGATTTGTTGGATCCTTATCATGTTGTCCTAGATTGTTATGCTAAGACCGTGACTCTATATTCACCAGATGTGCCGAGGATAGCTTGGAAGAGTACGCTTTATTCAATTCCTAAGAGGGTTATATATTATGTTTAGGATTGTCAATTGGTTAAGAGGGGATGTTTGTCATACTTGGCTTATATTTAAGATATTAGTGTGGTTTTACCTCCTTATTTGGATTCTATTTGTGTTGTCCATGAGTTTATCAATGTGTTCTCTATGAATTTTCCTGGTATTTCTCGAGATTGTGATATTGATTTTGCCATTGATGCTGAGCTGAGCACCAAGCCTATTTCTGTTTCTCCTTATAATATAGCCCCAAACGAGTTGAATAAATTGAAGAATTAGTTGCAGAAGTTGTTATATATGGAATTTATCTGACCTAGTGTGTCTCCATGGGGCGTGCCTGTCTTGTTTATGAAGAATAAGGATGGATCTATGCAGATGTGTATCAATTATCGATAGTTGAACAAAGTGATAGTTAAGAATAAGTATCCTCTTCCTTGTATTTATGATTTATTCGATCAACTTCTGGGTGTTTCAGTGTTTTTGACGATTTATTTGAGATTCGGGTATCACCAATATAGGATTAGAGCATCAGATATTCCAAAGACATTTTTTTGGACTCGATAAGGTGATTATGATTTCTTGGTCATGTCCTTTGGGTTGACCAATGCCCTAGTCACATTCATGGAATTGATGAACTAGGTGTTTTGACCATATCTCGACTTCTTTGATTTGTATTATAGATGATATCTTAGTTTATTCAAAGAGTGAGGCCTATTATGGGAGCATTTACGGATTTTACTTCAGAGATTGAGGTATGAGAAGTTTTATACCAAGTTCTTCAAGTGTGAGTTTTGGTTGGAGTCTATTTCTTTCTTGGCTCATGTGCTGACTAAGAAGGGTATTATAGTTAATCCAGCCAAGATTGCAGCGGTTCGTGATTGGGCTAGGCCTACTTTGCATACTAAGATTTGGAGTTTTGTTGTCTTGGTAGGTTATTATCAGCATTTTGTTTAGGTTTTTTCATCCATTGTAACTCAGTTGACTCAGAAGAAGATTTCCTTTTAGTGATCTAATGCTTGTGAGGCGAGCTTCCAAAAGTTTAAGGATTTGTTAACTTCAGCTCCTATCTTAACTTTGCCCAAGGAGGGTGTGGCTTTCACCATATTTTATGATGTTATAGGTGTTGGGTTAGGTATTGTGTTGATGTAGGAGTGTAAGTTAATTATGTATGCTTCTCGTAGTTGAATCCCCGTGAGAGAAATTACCCTACCCATGATTTGGAGTTGTGTACGGGTTTTTTTGCTTTGAAGTTGTTAACGCACTACTTGTATGGTGTCCATTGTGAGATTTTCTCAGATCATCATATCCTTCAATACTTCTTTACCCATCGAGATATTAATATGAGGCAGCGTCATTGGATTGAGTTGCTTAAGGATTATGACTTTACTATTCTCTATTATACGGGAAAGGCTAATATGGTTGTAGATTCCTTTAGCTAGAAGTTGATTAACATGGGTATCTTGATGTATTTTTTGACCCAGGAGAGGCATTTTGCCTTAGAGTTTAAGTCTTTATCTAACCAGATGCTTAGGATTAATAGTTCAACACCTGGGCATGTTTTAACATTTGTAGAGGCTCGGTCTTCTTTGATGGAGTAGATTCAAGCTCATCAATTTGATAATGTTGGATTCAAGTTGATTCATGATAAGGTATTGAGTGGTGAGGCTAGGAAGACTCACTTGATTCAGATGATGTTTTGAGGATTAGAAGCCAAGTTTGTGTGCTGAGAGTGAGTGACTAGATTAGATTCCATCTATCTGGAGTGACTAAGATGTATCATAACTTGAGACAACATTACTGGTTGGGTGGTATGAGGAAGGATGTAGTAAGTTTCCAGTAGGTAAAGGTCCAGTATTTGAGACTTGATGGATTGATTTAGAGGTTACCTATTCTTGAGTACAAGTAGGAACGGATCACTATGGACTTTGTGACCGGATTACCTTGCACTTCGCATGGTTCTGATAGTGTTTGGGTCATCGTGAATCAGTTAACCAAGTCTGCTTATTTGATTTCAGTCCTGATCTTTTTTAATACTGAAAGAATGGCCCATACTACATTCGTGAGATTTTGCTCCTTCATGGGTGGAAGTGTCCATAATTTAGATTGAGGTTTTGTGTTCACATCTCATTTTGGGAAGACTTTTCAGGATGAGTTTGGTACTCGGGTTGATCTTAGCACCGCATTTCACCCCCTGATTGATGGTTAGTCAGAGCGAACTATCCATGTTTTGGAGAATATGCTCCACTCTTGTGTGATGGATTTTTTTGGTCAGTGGGAGCAGCATTTAGCCTTGATAGAGTTTGCGTATAATAATAACTACTATTCAAGTATCGATATGACTCCTTTTGAGGCATTCAATGGTAGGCATTGTCTCTCTCCAGTAGGTTGGTTTGAGGTTTATGAGGTTAGACCCTGAGATACAGACTTGCTTCATGAGTCTTTGTATAAAGTTCAGATCATTCAGGATAGACTTCGAGTGGCTCAGAGTTCTGTAGATTGTTGACTTCGTGCCTGAGATTCAGTGTTGGGGACCGTGTTTTTCTTCATATTTCACCCATGAATGGTGTGATGAGGTTTGTAAAGATGGGCAAGCTTAGCTCCAGGTATATTGGCTCATTTGAGATTCTTCGGACTGTTGGTGATATGGCTTATGAGTTAGCTTTTCCCCTACACTTATCAGTTGTTCATCCAGTTTTTCATGTTTCCATTCTTTGTTGTTACATTTCAGGTGAGTCTCATATCATTCATTGGGAGTCAGTTCAGTTAGATGAGATGTTGTCTTTCATTGAGGAGCCGGTCTCCATATTGGCTAGGGATGTTAGATAGTCACGCTCTTTAGTTATTCATGTGGTTAAGGTTCAGTAGAGGCATCGACCTGTAGATGAGGATACTTAGGAGGTCAAGTCTGATATGCGTAATTCTTATCCCCAGTTTTTTGTTGATTCAGGTATTTCTCTTTTAACTCGCTTTTAACTCATTTTTGCTTGAGTATTCAGTTGTAGACTCCTAATAATATGGGGACCATGTTTCTAGAATAAAGTAATGATTTTCCCACTCTTTTTCAAAAACCCGTTTCGTTAGTCCATTTTGACCCCAACTTGAAACTAGGTAATAAGGGTATCATTGGCTTTCTTTTGATGTATACATTCTATATTTTCATATTTTAATTGATTCTGGGACCCTTTTTAAGGAGTAATAATGTCACGACCCAAACCAGGGCTTGGTCGTGCTGGGTATCTCAAGTCTCACGTGGACCGATGATCACCCCTTGCACCTAACCCGACCAAACATAACATTCCCCAATGTCAGATGAATTCTGAACATGTAATAAGATAATTTAGAGAATAAATGATACTTCTATGATCCATAACCAACAACCAGCCAAAACAACCGACTACACCACCTAAGTCCACAGTAATCCAACAAAGCCTCTACAAAATCTGAATATCAATAAAGTGTAAGTAAATACCCCCGACTATAGCCAAAAATAAGTCTTAGCAGGTTAAAACATAAGAGAACAAAACATGAAATATAGACTTTCGATGTATAAAAGATCCCCACTTCAATGTCAGCTCACAAGCTGATCCCTAGTCCTAATCACCGAACAAGAGAAGTAGAAGTATGACCAGTTCCTGCATTGCGTTGGGATAAAACCAAGATCAATAATTCAAATCATTCAAATCCAATGCACAAAATCAAATGCATATACATATATGTATCACAATCCGGGATAGGGAACAAGGCTTAACATGAACTTTAAAATATTATCCTGGATTGTATAGCTCAACTGTCATAACACACAATGGCACCCACGAGCTAAATCAGCCCAGCTTCCCCTAGCTGGTAGGGTCCTAGTGCGTATGGCCACACGAACCAGAGGATATACATATGCACTATGGGTGACTCGAACCTCCCAACAGATCAAGGTGATACGAGCACCAAATCATGTAATAAGATGTGCGGGACTTGAACAACCTAATTAGATGATAGTAATAAGAGGGACTCAAAGTACCCGGTCATAAAGATCCTGAGTTGGCAACTGCATTTTCCATTATTGGTCTCTCGGATCTCCACTTTCACGATTCAGCAACACAACCCTCATTAGAACCTAACTAAAAATATCAAGCATTCCCATTCATTGAGCCATATTTCGCCTTAAGACATAAATTGTTGGTATCGCCATACCAACTATGCTTGAAAGGTAACAACAATATGCCAAAACAATTACATCACTTGGGGAATACACAACCCCCATGGATCAAATATGACATAGCTTGTGAAAATACAAAACCTAAAAGGTTGAATTCAAAATAATTATGCAATAGTTCAAGGATAATTCAATTCCCACATTTCACATAACTAAAACCAATTTCACAATATGGGATTGGGGTCATAACCACTTCAAAATTCACAAGTGTGGGGAAAATCACAATTCCCGAGTTCATTCACCATACACAAGCACCCACAAGTTCAAAACCACATTTAAAGCATGAATAATCATATGTTGACCATAGGACAACATTGTTTAACAACAAGCATTCACAACCCTCAACCCTTGTTTCAAAACCAACATCAATATCTCATGAACAATACTTTAAAATTTATTCTTTTAATAAATTATCAATGAAGGAAGAGTAACATACCTAAAATACAAAGTTTCACATAAGGAATTAAACCCTTGATCCCTTGGATGACCAAATTCTTGGAAACCCTACGTATGGCTGCTTGAGAGAATTTGAGAGAGCTTTGGAAGTGTTTGGGTACATTAAGAATGAAATATAACCCCCTTAAGTTCTTTATGGACGTTGGCTTTTAATTGGGCAAAGAGAAAATTATCCAAAGTGGCCTCAAATTAAAAGCTGAATTTTAGTCGTCAATGACTACGGGTGACTATATGACTCATATAGTCTCATTACAAATCTTTACCATTAGTCGTATCTAAGGCAATCTCTAAGGCACTCACAATCTATTAACCTTACGACTTAACCAATAGGACTAATAATAGGACCCTACGACTCGTAAGGTCGAGTCATAGTTAACACAAAACCCAACTGGGTAAACACTGGACATCCTACGATTTTCACCCAATGAATCATGACAAGTCCTTATGAATCTTAGTGAGCTACTCGTACTCAGAGCATAGATTTACCACATACTTACTGATATAGTTATGATTTGAGCACAATGACTCATCATGGATCTTTAAGACTCGTGTACCAAAGTCATACCTAGGACAACAACTCAAGCATTATTCACTAGCCACCTTACTACTAGGGTCAACCCGTCAAGACACCCTACAACTTGTAGGGGTAAGTCATAGTCAAGACAGTGAGGATAAAATTTCAAAAAAATTTCAAGGACCAAAAACTCGGGGCATTACATACTCACCCCCTTAGGATCATTCGTCCTCAAATGATAAGGAAAGGAATTTATTGGAATGATCTGACTCCAAATACAACCACACTTACCTTTAACAATGACATAAAACAAATATGTCTAAGAATTTACAATTTTCTTTAACAAAGTCAGAAAATAAGAATGTTAAGGAATATTCATACCTCATGCACGATTATCTGTAACAGGGAACAAGAATGGATATTTGGACTTCATGTCCTCCTCGGCTTCACAAGTAGCTTTCTCAACCTTTTGGTTCCTCTAAAGAACCTTTATCGAATCCATATCCTTAGTTTGTAACTGACGGACTTGCCAATCCAAAATATCATCTGGGACTTCCTTATAGGATAATGAATCCGAAATACCCACCTCCTTCGAAGGAACATCCATTGAAGGATCATCCATGCTCTTTCTCCAAGAAGGACCTTCAGGTCTAGAATTCTTAACATGCACTAAGTGATAAAGGCACCCTTTAGAAACTAATTTTTAGGCTTTAAGATACAAGATGAACCTTCCCTAGGGAACTACATTCCCACTCAATCACTGGATCTTTAGGGAAATGAAAATGACTCTTTAGGTCCAACAATCAAGATGCATAGCACGAATGCAACCAATTCATCCCCAAAATCACATCAAAGTTAACATGTCCAACTCTATCAGATCTACCAGTTTCTCTATCATAGACACCACACAAACCCTATAGACTCTTCTAGCCATAATAGAGTCACCCATGGGGGTGGACACAAAGAAGGGGTCCAAAATATATTCAGGATCAAAGCAAAAATAGATAGCCACATAATGGATCACATAACAGAGAGTAGATTCAGGATGATGTAAACAATATACATCACGAGAGAAGAGTTTACGTGTACCAGTAACAACATTGGGGGACGCCTTAGAATCCTAGCTAGGGGCAAGAAAGTATAGACGATTTTGACCAGTGCCAAATCCAGAAGCAGAAGTAGGACCTTTTGGTGCGGGAGATGATGAAGTAGAAATATCAATCTTATTTTCTCCAGAAGTAAACTTTAAAGGACAATCCTTCTACATATAACCAATCTTACCACATTTAAAGCACTTATTCCTCCCTTCCTCACAAACACCATGGTGTACGTGACCATAAAATCTACAAGGAGGATACGATAGGACTGATTGATCCCCACTAACCTTAGGGTGGGCTCTTAATGCTCTAAACCCAATATTATACTAGGAATAATGATCACCCAACAGCTTTAGATAAGGATCACTAGCCATAGAGTAGGAACTATAATTGCCCCACTTCTTCTTAGGCCATTTTTCATCATTTCTACCACTCTGTTGCTGACCTCCATCCTGATCCGAATAGCAAAACTTCTGACTGTCCTTTTACTCATCTCTTCTTGCTTCATTTTTTGCTTATACTTTTTCCATATACACCATAAGTCTAGAGATTTTCATATCCTTGTTCACTAAGGAAGCCTTTCTCTCCAAGATCAACTCACGGGACAACCTAGAGGTAAACTTCCTTATTCTAGCCCTAATGCTAGACACTAATCCAGGAGCATAATGCAACAATTGGTGGAACTTCAAGGCGTATTAGTTCAGTGACATCCTACCTTTCTTCAGATTTACAAACTTCTCATCTTTCATCTTCCTCAACTTCTGAGGAAAGAAGTAATCAAGAAAAGCACTAGTGAAATTATCCAAAAGAGCGAACTCAACATCCTTATCCCTAGATTGTTTTCACTATTCATACCATTGGTATGCAATATCCTTCAAATGATAAACTTCAAACCCTACACCCTTTATATCAGTAATATGCATCATATGGAAAAAATTTCTAACTCATCAATGAAATTTTAAGGATCTTCCTCAAGTTTAGATCCAGTGAAATTAGGAGGACTCAAACTCATTAAATGACCAACTCTAGTGGCCTTGGAGGATGGAGAAATATAAGCAACCCACTTAGTTTGGAAGGCCACCAACTGGGTAAGAAAATGAATCGAATTGTGAAACTCAACATTAGACACATCAACTCGAGGTGCTTGAGTAGGGATAGGGAGAACCGGTAGAGGTCCATCAAGGCAATCAAAGCAGCGACCCTAGACCAGGTCTAAACTTTTGGAGTTAGACGAGTTCCATCCACATTATCCTCAAATGAGATAAAAGGATTTCTATGTGCATTAGATCTTTTGGAAGGTATGATTTGTAAAGCGAACATACAGGAATTAGAGGAGATTAAAGACTTTAGACTCTATAGCTTGAAATAGAACAACTAGAAAGGGAAACATTCCTAAATGCCTCATAAACTCCCCGTTATAAGTGTGGCGCATTACACACCCATAAATGAGACTTTACTTTACATGACTTTGTTAGACACCCAATGACACCAAACCTAGGCTCTCATACCATCTTTTTCATAACCCGAACCAGGCCCTGGCCGTGATGGGTATCTCAAGTTCCACGTAGACCAGAGATCACCCCCTATACTTAACTAAATCAAACACAACATTCCCTAATGTCGGATGAATTACAAATATATAACAATATAATTTAAAGAATAAAAGATACTTCTATGATCCATAACCAACAATCAGTCAAAACATCAAACCAACATCACCCAAGTCCATAGTAATCCAATAAAGCCTCTACTAAAATTGAATATCAATAAAGCGTCTGGACATGCCCTCGACTATTACCAAAAACAAGTCTAAATAGTGTAAAACATAAGAGATAAAAATATGAAATATAGACTTCTGATGTTTGGAAGCTCACAGCTTTAATGTCAACTCACGAGCTGGTCCCATATCCTAATCACTGAGTAGAAAAAGTATAAGTATGGCCAGTTCCTGCATCGCATGGGGATACAGTGTCCGAAGACCATTAGCTAGGTGAACACTAGCATGTAACTTAGGAATAAGAGCTAAAATAATACCAAGATCAGTGATTCCAATCATTCAATTCTAATGTACATGATCAAATGCATATACATATACGTATCACATATTGGGATAGGGAACCAGGATTAACATGCACTTTAAAACTTTAGCCTAGATTGCGTAGCTCAACTATCATAACATACAAAGGTACTTACGAGCTATATGGTCCCAGCGCTCCCCCAGCTAATATGGCCCAGTGTATGTGGCCACACAAACCAGAGGGTATACATATGAACTTTGGGGGACTTGAACCTCCCAGCATATCAAGGTGACACGAGCACCAAATCATGTAATAAGATGTGGGGGACTTGAACCACCCGATCATAAAGACCCCCACGTCGGTAATCGTGATTTCTAGTATTGGTCTCTCCAACCTCCACTTTTAGACACATCTACACAACCCTCATTCAAGCCCAATTAAAAACTTTTATCACACATTCCCATTCCTTGAACCATATTTCACATTAAGTCTCACAATATTGGTATCATCATACCAACTACACTTGTAAGGTAACAACAACATACCAAAACAATTACATCACTTGAGGAATTCACAACCTCCTTGGTTCAAATAGGCAATATCTTGTGAAAACACAAAACCCACAAGGTTTAATTGAAGAACATTATGAAATAGTTCCAGGATAATTCAATTCTAACATTTCTAAAAATTAAAACCAATTTCACAATATGGGCTTGGGGTCATAACCACTTCAAAAGTCACAAGTTTGAGAAAAATCATAATTTGCTAGATTACTAACCATACCCTTGTACCTACAAGTTCAAAACTACATTTAAAGCATGAATAATCATATGTAGACCATGAGAAAATATTGTTCAAGAATAAGTATTCAAAACCCTCAACCCTTGTTTCAAAACCAACATCAATATCTCATGAACAATGCTTTAAATTATATACTTTTAATAAATTTACAACAAGGGAAGAGTAACATGCTTGAAATACCAAGTTTCTTGGAAGAAATTCAACCCTTGAACCCTTGGATGACCAAGTTTCTTGGAAGAAATTCAACCCTTGAACCCTTGGATGACCTACTTCTTAGAAACCTTAAGTATGTCTGCTTGAGAAAATTTGAGAGATCTTTAGAAATGTTTGACTATGTTAAGGATGAAATATAACCCCCTTTAGTGCTTTATGGATGTGAGGTTTTAATTGGGCAAGGAGGAAATTGTCCAAAGCTCCCTCAAATTAAAAGCTGAATTTTAATCATCAAGAACTACGGGTCACTATACGACTCGTATAGTCTCATTATATCTTTTCACCATGAGTTATATCTAAGGCAGTCTCCAAGGCACTCACAATATATTGACCCTACGACTCAACCAATAGGACTCGTAATGGGACCCTACGACTCATAGCGTCCAGTCATAATCAACACAAAACCTAATTGGGTAAATGCTGAACATCCTAATATTTGCACCCTGCAAATCATAATAAGTCCTTATGACTCTTAGTGGTCAACTCGTTCTCAGAGCATAACTTTGCCACATACTTACTGATTTGGTTACGATTTGAGCCCAATGACTCATCATGGATCTTTATGACTCGTGTCCCTAAGTCGTACCTAGGACAGCAACTCAAACATCATTTATTGGTCACCTTACAACTAAGGTTACATGACCCGTCAAAACACTCTACGAATCGTAAGGGTAAGTCTTAGTCAAGACTGTGAGGATAAAATTTTAAAAAAATTTCCAGGACCAAATACCCAGAGCATTATAGAGACTTTCGGATTGAAGGCATTTTTTTTCAATTTTCGGCATTTGAGATAGGTTATGACTTAAATTATTTTAGACAGGGCTGGGTAGTTAATTTTGATACCAAATCATGTTAACAATGTAGGAACTAAACATGAAAACTAGATATCTTATTGTGTTTTGTCCATGTGGGGTCTTATATGTGATGTAATTGGTAGTTTTGGGATAATATATGTTATGTGGGGTTTGTGTGGGCTCCTATGTGATGTTGATAGCCTATATGCAAGAAAATAATTGTTTGATAAAAAGCCTATTATGGTACCAATTGTTTATTGTGATATGTTCATACTCTATTTCCATATGAATCGTGTTGGTTTTCATGGATGGTTGGAAATATTAAATGGATATTTGGCTTACTTGGTTAGTATGGCTCACTTGGTTAGTATATTGGTTGAATATGGAAATACTCATCGTGGTATCTTGTGAGCATTACATCTTCATATCATGTACATTCATGAAACATTGTTACCACCATGGAAATACTGGAATCACTGGCTATTTCTGACAGAAAATATGACATCTTATAAAAACCCTCTCTGAGAGATATGTCAGGAAGGTGATATGGGTATGGATTGTATACGAGTTGACAAACTGATAAGAGGAAACACTATAATAACCAAAACTAACCTAAATAAGATGAGATGAAGAAGAGATGACTCAAGAATTCACAACACAAACACAAGATAGATTGAACAAAAAAGAAAAGGATAGTAGTGAGACATAAACCTTTACCAATAATAAGAACCAAGGTGTAAATAAGACACCAAGACCCATTACAACCAATAAAGGTAACACCACACTCTTAGTTTGACACAAAGGGATTCAACTCCTCAAGAACCAACCTTTCTTAGCCAAATTGTCAATAAGAGTAATTCCATACTCAAATCAACCCTAGTTATGATTTTATACTCATGGTGAGAAGAATGAAAGTATATAATATGAGTTCACTCAATAATTCATAAAAATCTAATGAAAAATAAATCCTAATGGTCTATTTATATCTATTACATGTAATGACCAATTTTTATTAATAAAGGGAGCTCATATGGAGTGTAAAAGAGAGGCATCAAAAGACACAATTTTCAAGGCTCCTCTTCACACTTTAGCATATACACTCCATTAGGTGAACTCATGACACAATCACAAGCTTCCATTATCATGAACATTGCTTGTAGACCATGCAAATCTTTGTCTTGACTCCTTGAGAATGGCCTTGAGCTTCTTACTCCCATATCATAAGTATGACTTCTTTTACTTGTACCCCTTTTGTATTTATATCATTCTCTCTATCTTGAAATAAATTTGTCCACAAATTCACACTTTGAAAAAATGAAGAAGGGACAAACAAATGCAACATCCTCAAGGGTTAGGATTAGTGCAACAATTTATATGAGCATGAAAAGGGGGTATACTCTTGAAATACAACTAGAAATCCTTTGTTTTGATCATGAAACACTGAGTGTAAGCATCACAAAGGACAATGATAAGGTAAACATCAAGGAAAAATAAATTCAAGCCAAGACAATCTCTTCCCCACCCCACTAGTGTACCAGGATCAGATAGATGAAGTACACAAGGATACAAGATGAGGCTACTCTCTTCTTTAACTAGAATTCCATCCCCACAATCACATAATACATTTTTCCATTAAAAGAAGACTAACATTCAAGATTAAGGAGTTATGGCCTAAGAGTATTCCTTTAACAAGATATATGCCATTATTCATAACATTTACATTCACATGATATCTATGAACAAAACTAGTAACAAAGCTTTCATCATACCATATGTTCAAAGAGTCATGTTCCTTATCAAGATTAACTCTGTAGATGTCATCACTAACTTTAGACTCTACAAGCATACTATACACATGATCAAGTAGTGAATGACATTTATAAGTGAGTTGATCATAATACACATCAAGAGTACTTCCAAGGAAAGATTTATATACTTTTACACTAAGCAAACCCAAAACTATATCAATTTGGCCACTACTATCCATATCATAATAATTCAAGTTTCTAGGAGTGTAGAAGATAGAATTGTTACTTTGTAGATCATAGGAAGTGTATTTTTCACTTTGTTTTACATAATGGAAGCCTTCATGCTCCACATCACAATGGAATATGTCAAGATTTCCCCTTGGATCCATTTCTTTATCACTTGTCCCAAGATTGGAACTTTCAGCCAAGGACTCCACTAGATTATCAATCATGTGTTTGGGAGGGACTTTATTTTTATTATACTTTGAAAATTTAAGACCTTGAACCTGCACATAATAAGAATCAATTCTAGGCAAAAAGCTAACATTTGGGTTAGTGAGTAACAGGGGTCCTTTGTGGGCATGACCCACAATCAAGTGTTTCTTTTCTTTTCCAACTTCACTACCCATGACTTGTTCTCCCCTTTATCTCTTTCCTTTATTCTTTAACTTCTTAGCTTTTTCATTTATTTCATTCACATGGGATGGTGAAAGAGGCTGAAGAGAGAATTTTCGGCCATTGAACTCAAAAGTATACCAATTAGGCCTCCCATCATGCTTAGTGGATCTATCAAATTTCCATGGCCTACCCAAAAATAAGTGACATACTTGCATAGGGATTACATCACATATCACTTTATCTTGATAATTCCCTACTTTGAACGTAATCACACATTGTTGAGTGACCTTCAACTCACCATATCTATTTAACCATTAAAGCTTGTAAGGGTTCGGATGAGGAGTAGTGGGTAGTTTCAAGTAGTAAACCATGGTGACACTAGTAATGTTAAAATAACTCCTACTATCTATTATCATTGAACACACATCACCTTTAATAAGACACTTAGTATGAAGGAGATTTTCTCTTTGACTTGGATCATCCAAGGTCTTACTAAACATGATTCTTCTAACCACATAGCTAGGTATATCACATTTACCCTTATATGGAAAAATATCTTATTCATTTTCTTTATTTTCACCTCATCATCATCCACCTTCTCTCCATCTTGAGGCTCGTCCTCATTCTCATTCATTTTAATTCCTACCTCTTCCCCAAGATAATACAATTTTCCCTTCCCTAGAATCATATTTCTCTGGTTTGGGCACTCACTAGCCTTATTCCCCCACTTTTGAAACTTAAAACATTAAAAACCCTTAGAATTGGGAGTAGAAAACTTCTTACCTTCATGCTTTCAAAAATGATGTTGGACAACTATAATGCCCTAAGTCTGTACCCTGGATGCTACATGGTGCTCATAATCTCGAGGGACCACAAACTAACCTATGACTAGTACCTATTGTAATAACTGAATAATAATACTATATTATACAGAAATTAGGAAAACACTTGCCATAAGGTTCAGAACTATAAATAAAATACTGAGTACTGAAAACTGAATATTGGTATATCTGTCTGAAATACTCTTCTGAAAAGCCTTTAATATCTGAACAAGGAGTTGATGGGATAAGTCCCCAGCTAACTCCAACTACTGAAATAAATTGAGTACTGAAATATTGGAATAATAAATCTATCCTCGAACAATAAGGACTCAACACTAGTCCGCTACTGATGGATCGGGCTGCTAATTATGATCGAGAGCTCATACATCTGAACCTATGATATAAAACATTATAGCCCAAAAGAAAGGTATGGGTCAGTACTTTGAATGTACTGATATGCTAAGTGATGTAGGATGAGATGCATGGGTTCATAAGCATGAACAATACTAATTGAATAACATGAGTATCACTGAATGAGAGTACATGCATGAATATGTAAATTGTACCTGAGGTCGTGATAACACTGGAACTGAGTTCTAAATTACTAATTTACTGATATCTAAGTTTACTGATACTGTATTACTGTTAACTGAGCAACTGTATCAGACAGTCCTAATTTTGTGGAACTATTCTAATTTTCGTACTGAACTGAGTGACTATGTTTGATAGTCCTGATTTCTATAGAACTAAACTGAGTTCTATTCTAAAGACTGAAACTAAAACTATGGGAGGTAATTATTTAATCAACATGCACCTTTTTGAATAGATTAGTGTCCAATTTTTAACCCTAATTAGAAGGAATTAGTACCGCACCATGGGTAAAGACAACTATGATTTAACCCTCTCTGACAGGAAGATCATTGGTCAACCCTCGCTGGTAGGAAAACTTATATGAGATGAATCAACCCTAGTTTGGCAGGAAAATATCTCAACCTATGCAAGTTATATAGTTCTGTAATGCCGGGATTGCTACTAAGGATCAAACCCTCTCTGACAGGGATGCCCCCATCCCTGGGTTCGCTCAGTACTTAATCATACTCCCAACTGAAAAGACACTAAACTGATTCCTAGTCCATACTAAGTTTGACTAAACTATTACTGATTATATTATCTAACTGAACTGAACTGAGTTTATTGAGTCCTATTGACTAACAGAATACTACTGAATTCTATTAACTAACTGAATTTACTGAGGTTTGAATTGGATACTGAACTGGACTGGACTGATACTGAGTCTACTAAGTTTTTCCTAAGTTCTGTAACTGACTAAGAGTACTACTAATTATGACATGGCTGAGATTATTTTGTAACTTACACTGGATCTAGGTAAGCAACTAAATTGTCGGGTATTAAATACCCTAAGACTCGATAGCATGAAAAGTAAATCATTGCATGACTTTAGTAGCATCTTGGTACTAGCTTGCTAATAATACATTCACTTAGACATATTTGGTCAAACATTTGTTATATATGAGCTTGTGTACGATTGATATGACACAATAACATGTTATGCTTGGACTAGTCTAATCACATAAGCATTTTGACAAACACTTGGGGAGCGTGGGTATTTGACATATCAATAAACATGTAGTAATATCATGGATTTTACATTCAACTTTCAATTTAAGAGTTTGACACGTAGTTCAAAAATTCAATTCACAATTAAACTAGTTTGCATGAAACTTGGGGCAAATCATAGAATTAGATCACCATTAACATTATAATCATTAATACATTCAAGATCCAACATGAAATCCATGAAATCAATTAACTTGTATTTAGAAAGAGTTTCTTGAACTCCAAGGGTGGAAGGAAACCTTTGGATGACACTTCGCATACCTTGGTATTCAAATTTGTGAAGAATGATGGAGTGTTATTGAAGGCTGAATCTTGAATTAGAGATCCTAGGGTTTGCTTCTTGTAAATTTTTTAGAAAGATAAATTGATTTTTCCTCTAAAAGGGGTTAATTTCTTGTTTTGGGGGCTGACATAAGATGGAAAAAGACCCAATTACCCCTAAGGACGTGACTTTTTTAATGATTGAAAATTGATTTAACGACGCGTAGACTGATACGCCGCGTCGTTGGTATCTACACGATAGCCAACGCATTGCGTCGAGTCCACATCGGTTCACTGGAATTAGCACTGTGAGCTAGGAAAAAATACTCATCGACGCTATGGGAGACGTGGCACATCGAGATCGCATCGATCCACTAGTTTGAGCTTTTAAATGTGTTTTAAAGGAAGTCCAAAAAATTTGAAACTTATCCAAGAACACCTACTGACATTCCTGATTATGAATTAACCTAAAAATCAATATTTAAAAGTCATAAGGGTCATTAAAAAGGATTTCCAACTTATAAAGGCTAAAATAACTCTAAGTATGAACACTTTACTGAATTTTTTTCTAAATCTGGGACCCCTTACTAGCTTTTACAGGACTAAATCAAGCTTAGGATTTTGTGGGGTATTACAATATCTCCCCCTTGAGAATATTTGTCTTCTAATAAGACTGACTAAGCTGAGAATACTAACAGACTGAACTTGTTTACTGGACATGCATAACTACAATATGATTTCATAACTGACACTACTGATATGCTGAAATTTCATACTGAACATGCATATCTGATGCATGAGTACGTAGCTGAACATGATTCATGAATGCATGACTAGGATTTCTAGTAAGCTGATTTTCTCATGATGAATATGCATATCTGATGCATGAAGTCACAACTGAATATGCGATGGTAACTTGTACCAAATCTATAAAGAAAATCTGAGCATGGAACTAAGTTCAAGGGAAAACTGTTACCTTAGGCTGAGTCTGAGTTTGTAGAGAAGAAGTGGGGATACTTGGTTTGCATATCTACTTCTGCTTTACAAGTAGCTCCCTCAACATACTGGTTCCACCAAAGAACTTTGACTAAAGGGACCTCTTTGTCCTCAGTCTGTGAATCCGGTAATCAAGGATTTTGACTGGAATCTCCTCATAAGAGAGGTTGTTCTGAATGTAGATACTCCTTACAGGGACTACAACTGCTAGGTCATCTATGCATTTATTTATCAAGGAGACATGGAACACTGGATGGACTAAAGCAAAATCTAAAGGCAACTCAAGCCCATAAGCTACCTTTTTGAAACGGCTGAGAATTTGGTAAGCATCGACATATCAGGGACTAATCTTCCCTATCTTGCCAAACCTATTTAATCCTTCCATAGGAGAGATTTTCAAATACACATAATTACTAATCTCAAACTCAAGATCCTTTCTGCGCACATTATCATACGATTTTTATCGACTCTGAGCTGTCTTAAGCCTTTCCCTGATCAACAGAACTTTTTCTAAGGTTTTAAATACCAAGTCAGGCCCTACCACTACGACCTCACCCACTTTAAACCAACTAATAGGAGATCTACATCTCCTTATTTAGAGCACCTCAAACGGAGCCATCTGAATGCTGGAATGATAGTTGTTGTTATATGCGAACTCAATCAAAGGAAAGTGGTCATCCTAACTACCTTTAAAGTCTATCGCATATGCTCGTAGCATATTCTCTAAAGTCTGAATGGTCCCTTATGCTTGACTATCTATCTGAGGGTGAAAAGCTATGCTAAGGTGGACTTGGGTAATCTGACCAACTCTCTGACAAAGAGCTTGGCATAGTTCTCGGCTAAATAAGAGGTATGGCCTGGAAGAAAATGAGCTGAATTGGTCATCATATCTAAATTGGCCCAAGCTGAATCATGCTAACGATGAGTACAATACAAACCCATCACGAAGTCTATGTTCACTTCTTCCCATTTCCAGGTAGGAATACTGAACTCCTGTATAGACCCACTTATTTTCTGATGCTCAATCTTAACCTGCTGACATGTTTACCACTTAGCCACAAACTCTGCCATGTCTCTCTTTTGTCACACTCCACCAATAGATCTCCCGCAAATCACGGTACATCTTAGTGGCCCCTAGATGAATAGAGTAACATGCACCATGCATTTTTGCAAGAATTCGATATCTTAGGTCATCTACACCAGCACACATAGCCGACCCTAACAACATAGTTAACCATCTCCCCCTTGGGAGAAAACCACTATCTTCTAATCTCTGACTGATTTTTTTAACTTAACTAGGCTGGGATCTATATCCTGGTTTTCCTTTATTTTAAAAACCAGGGATGATTCTAAACTACTCTGCACTTATACACTACCTTCTTCTGAATCGACTAAGAAAATACCTAGACGGACAAAGTGATGAACTTCCTGAGCCAACTTCTTCCTACCATCATCCACATGAGCAATACTACCCATAGACATCCTACACGAGCATCTAAAATTACATTTGCTTTGCCTACATGATACAGAACACTTATGTCGTACTCCTTCAACAATTCCAACCACCTTCTCTGATACAGGTTTAGGTCTTTCTGATAAAACACATACTGTAGGTTTTTATGGTCAATGAACATATTGATGTGCACACCATACAAGTAGTGCCTCCAAATATTTAAGGCAAATACTACTGCTGCTAACTTAAGATCATGAGTTGGATAGTTCGTTTCATGGGGTTTGAGCTATCTAAAGGCGTAGGACCTTACCTCTGCATCAAAACACATCCAAACCAACCCAAGAAGCATTACAATACACAACAAAGCCGTCAGAACCATCTAGCAAGGTCAAAACTGGAACTGTAGTGAGTCGAGTCTTTCAACTCCTGAAAAATTTTGTCACAAGAATTTGAACACTAAAATTTGACCTTCTTCTAATTCAATCTGGACATAGGGGATGCAATAGACAAAAATCCCTAACAAATCATCGGTAATTGCTAGCTAAGCCTAAGAAACTCCTAATATCTGATAGAGAGATGGGTCTGGGATAGTTTCTAACTGCTTTAGTCTTTTGGGGATCAACTCTAATGCCATCACTGGAAATGATATGGATGAGGAAAGCTACTGACCTTAGCCAACATTTTCACTTAGTTAATTTGGTGAATAGCTGATGGTTTCTGAGAGTCTGCAATACTATTCAGAGATGGTCTGCATGATCATGCTCGCTGCAGAAGTATACAAGGATATCATCTTTGAATACTATGATGAACATGTCCAAGTACTTCTTGAACACATGATTCATTAAGTCTATGAAAGCTGCTGGGGGATTAGTAAGACCAAATAACAAGACTAAGAATTTGAAGTGACCATACTGAGTTCTGAAAGCTGCCTTCAGAATATCAATTTCTCTGACTCTGAGCTGATGATAGCCTGATCTGAGGACTATCTTAGAAAATTCATTTGGAACCCTGAAGTTGGTCAAACAAGTCATCGATTCTGTGAAGTGGATACTTGTTCTTGATAATGACTTTATTTAGTTGATGGTAGTCTATACACATTCTGAGGGAACCGTCTTTCTTACGCATAAATAAAACTGGTATACCCTACGGGGATACATTGGGTCTGATAAATCCATTATCTAGGAGATTCTTAAATTGTTTCTTTAATTCTCTAAGTTCTGTTGGAGCCATTTTATATGAAGGAATAGATATGGGCTAAGTATCTGGAAGAAGGTCTATTCCAAAGTCGATTTCCCTTTTGGGAGGAACTCTGAGAAGATCTTTGGGAAACACGTCTGGGAATTCACATGCTATTAATACCGACTCAAGAGTAAGGGTTTCTGATATAGAGTCTTGGACTCGGATGAGATGGTAGACACATGCCTTAGATATTATTTTCCTTTCTCTAAGGTAGGAAATAAGCTGACCCTAAAGTGTTAAAGTACTGCCCCTCCACTCTAGGATGGGCTTATTCGGAAACTGAAACTGGACCATTTTATTTCTAAAGTCAACTGAGGTATAGCAGGAATAAAGCCTATCTATTTCGAGAATGACATCAAAATTGGTCATCTCTAATTCGACTAAGTCTGCTGAAGTGACTTTCTGAAATACCATAATTGAATAGTTTCTATTTACCCATCGGGCTATGATAGATTTACCCACTGTGGTAGATACTGAGGACTCTGCTAGAATTTTAGGACTGACTCCAAAGTCAACAACAATATAAGAAGTTACAAAAGATAAAGAAGCTTCTGCATCTACCAAAGCATAAACATAAAAATGATAAACTTGTAACGTACCAGTGACCATATCAGGAGAACTTTCCTGATCTTATCGGGACTAAAGTGCATAGAGTCTATTTGGGCGTTACCCACTGGTGGCACTGGAAGCGGTACCCTACTGATTCGAGTGACCGAACTGAGCTGAGGAACAATTATGCTGACTCTGTAAACCCACCTGAGGACACTATCTGAATCTATAGCCTGGCTTACCACATCCAAAACATACGTCACTGCTAGCTCTATAGATACCCAATCATTTCTGCCATGCTTTTGATAGAGAGAATTTGTTTGGCCACTGCTAACACTACCCTAAGGTTAAGGGCCCGACTTACTATCTCTATTGCCATCTATAAATTTTAGCATGGGAGCACTGGCTGAGGACGGACCTGGAACTAAGGATTTTGGGCAGAACTAAAAACAAAGTTAAAACTACCTATTTTTGCTCTTTTATTCTCCTTCTCCTTGTCACTATTCTTAGCCTCCTCTATCTGCTAAGCTTGGATCATGAGCCTGGATATGTTTATTTTCTTAATCACCATTATGGTCCTTCACTCCTTGACCACACTATTAGACATACCAGAAACAAACTTACTCATCTTAGATCTGCTATCTACTACCATATGAGGAGCGTATCTGGCTAATTGAGTAAGCTTGAGAGAATACTCTAGAACCATTATGTTGCCCTGCTTTAAATTTATAAATTTAAAAAACTTTGCTTCCATAAACTCTAGCGGAAAGAACCTATCCAAAAAAGAAATAGCAAACTCTTCTCATTCTATGGGCCCTAAATCTGTGACCCTCTGTACTTTCCACTATTTGAACCATGAGTGAGCCATATCCTTCAACTGATATGCAGCTAACTCATCACTCTCACTAGATTTCCCCCCATAATATCTGTAACCTTTTGCACCTGATCAAGGAATTCCTGTGGGTTCTCATCTGAATTTGACCTGGTAAAAGATGGAGGGTTCATTCGGGTGAAGTCCCAAATCCTGGCTGCAGGAGTATTGGCCACTAGTTTGGCCAAAATAGCAGCTGGGCATTCATTTCGGGCTACCATAAAATAAGGTACGGTGGTGAAAGCTACTCTAAATTCAATGTGAGAGATATGTTCGTCCAAGGGATCTAGCTAAATGGGCTGAGGTGTTGACTGATTTCCGGTTCTCCTTTTGTAAGTCTTTTTTAGAAGTCATTTCTTGCAGACAAAAGGAAGAGAACGGATAAGACTGAGAGTTTAACTTAAGCTCAATATCACTCGCACGACATGAATGCTAAAAGAAGTAAAACTTTTCCTAAAACATCTAATAGCCTCTTGTCCATAAGTGTGACATGCTACACACCCATGCACAAGAAGACTTTACTTGAAATTCCTAGGACTCTGTTAACCTTCGGCCATGATAAAAAGTTTTTAATGCCCCGAATCTGTATCTCAAACACTACACAGTGTGCATAATCCTGAGGGACTACAAGCTAACACATGACTGGTACCTGCTTCAATAACTAAATAATAATACTGTATTATGCAAAAATTAGGCAGAAACTTGCCATAAGGTTCAAAACTATAAATAAAATACTGAGTACTAAAATCTAAATATTGATACATCTGTCTGAAATACTCTAGTCTGAAAATCCTCTACTATCTGAATAAGGAGTTGATGGGACAAGTCCCCAGCTAACTCTGACTACTGAAATAAACTGAGTACTAAAATACTGGAATAATAAATCTATCCTCAAATAATGAGGAATCACTACTAGTCTGCTGCTGATGGATTGGGCTGTTAAGTATGATCAGGAGCCTGTGCGTCTGAACCTATGATTCAAAACATCATAGCACAAAAGAAAGGTATGCGTCAGTACTTTAAATATACTGATATGCTAAGTTAGGTAGGCTGAGATGCATGGGTTCATATGCATGAACAACAACATGAGTATAATTGAATGAAAGTACCTGCATAAATACATAAATTGTAACTAAGGTTGTGATAACACTAGATACTGATTTCTGAATTACCAATTTACTGATATTTGAGTTTATTGATACTGTATTATTATTAACTGACCAACTGTATCTAATAGTCCTAATTATGTGAAACTATTCTGAGTTCTATACTGAATTGATGACTGTGTCTAACTATCCTAATTTCTATAGAACTGAACTGAGTTCTATTCTGAAGACTGAAACTGAGACTGTAGAAGGTAATCGTCTAACTGACATGCCTCTTTCTGAATATATTAGGGTCCAACCTATAACTACATTTGGAAGGGTGTCAATATCGTGCCACAGGTAAAGATCACTGTAAGTTAACCCTCTTTGATAGAAAGCTCTTTCATCAACCCTCGCTAGTAAGGAAACTCATATGAGATGTATCAACCCTAGTTTGGCAAGAAAATATCTCAAACTACACTGTCTACATAGTTCTGTAACATAGGGATTGCTACTAAGGTTCAAACCCTCTCTGACAGGAATGCCCCCATCCTTGGGTTCGCTCGGTGTTAAATCCTACTCCCAACTGCATAGACACTGAACTGATTCCTTGTCCATATTAGGCTTGACTAAACTGTTATTGATTATACTGTCTAACTAAACCGAACTGAGTTCACTGAGTTTTGTTGAATGATGGAATACTACTGAATTCTGTTAACTAACTGAATTTACTGAGGTCTGAATTGGATACTGAACTGGACTGGACTGATACTGAGGCTACTGAGTTTTTCTTGAGTTCTGTAACTCATTGAGAGTACTACTGATCGTAACATGACTAAAATTATTCTGTAACTAACACTGGCTCTAGGTAAGTAGCTAAATTGTCGGGTATTAAATACCCCCAGGACTCGATAGCATGAAAAGTAAATCATTGCATGACTTTAGTAGTATCATGGTACTAGCTTGCTAATAATACATTCACTTAGACATCTTTAGTTAAGAACTTGTTATACATGAGCTTATGTATGATTGATATCACACAATAACATGTTATGCTTGGACTAGTCTAATCACATAAGCATTTTGACAAATACTTGGGAAGCATAGGTATTTCACATATCAATAAACATGTAGTAGTATCATGGATTCTACATTCAACTTACAATTAAAGAGTTTGACATGTAGTTCATAAAATTCTATTCACAATTAAACTAGTTTGCATGAAACTTAGGACAAATCATGGAATTAGATCACCATTAACATTATAATCATTAATAAATTCAAGATCCAACATGAAATCCATGAAATCAATTAATTTGTATTTAGAAAGAGTTTCTTGAACTCCAAGGGTGGAAGGAAACCTTTGGATGAACACTTCACATACCTTGTTATTCAAATTTGCGAAGAATAATGTAGTGTTTTTGAAGGCTGACTCTTTAATTAGAGATCCTACAGTTTGTTTCTTCAGAATTTATGAGAAAGATAAGTGGATTTTACCTCGAAAGGGGCTTAATTTCGTGTTTTGGGGGCTTACATAAGGTAGGAAAAGACCAAATTATCCCTGAGGATGTAGATTTTTCAATGACTGAAAACTGATTTTGCGATGCGCTGACCGACGTATCACGTCATTGGTATCAATGCGATAGCCAACGCGCTGCATCGAGTCTACATCGGTTCACTGGAATTAGCACTAGGAGTTAGGGAAAAATACTCATCAACGTGATGGGCGATGAGGTGCGTCAAGATCACTTCGATCCACTAGTTTGAGCTTTTAAATGTGTTTCAAACGAAGTCTGAAAAATCTGAAACTTGTCCAAGAACACCTACTGACATTCCTGATCATGAATTAACCTAAAAATCAATATTTAAAGGTCATAAGGGTGATGAACAAGGATCACCAACTTACGAAGGCTAAAATAACTCTAAGTATGAATACTTAGCTAAAATTTTTTTAAGTGTGGGACCCGTTACTAGCTTTTACAGGACTAAATCAAGCTTAGAATTTTGTAGGATCTTACAATAGCCTTGTTCCGGGTTTGTGGAGCATTAAATGGAGGACTTTTGTTCTTGTTCCATCCCGAAGATGATGGAATTACTTTTATTCCCTAGACCAACCCGCAGATTCTTGTTTTTTGACCTTGTAGGTCGCCTTTTCTTTGAGTTCCCACTCAACCCCTAGTGCCCCTTGGAAGATACCATCAATACTTTCAAACTTATGAAGAGTCACCTGAGAAGAAATGTCGTTGTTCAACCCAACTTTGAAGCGTATAATGTCATGATGCACTTGTTCACCCCGATGATTAAGCTTTAAAATTTGTTATTGAAACTCATCATAATATGCCATGACACTTTTGCTTCTTTGCCTCAATTTGTAAAGCTTGGCAAGGAGCTCATGTATATAATGGTTCAGTACATATCTTTCTCTCATTAGTCTCTTCAACATATCCCAAGGAGGTGGTTGGCCACTAACCATCACATTATTAAACCTCTATGTGTAATCCTACCAAGTTCTTGCATAGCATTCAAAGTGAGCTATAACATAGCAATTTTTATTCTCTTTGGAAAGAACATTCACTTGAAAAAACTTTTCGTAAGAAGACTCCCAAGATAGGTACACTTCGGGATCACTTTCACCTTTAAAAATTGTAATGCCAACCTTGTTTGAATTAATGCCTATGTCACGGGTTCCTTGAGGATTCCCTTGACCATGTATTCCTTCATGCACTCGTAACCTAACATGTTATCCTCTTTGATCATACCTTGCCTTTATTTTTTCCTCAATAAAGTAGTCATCATTAGGAACACCATAATAGTCTTGTTCCCCTCTACCATAGTCTTTAATTTACATTGGGTGATTTCTATTTAATGGAGCTTGGAAGAAAGGTATTGGATTTGGTTAATTGTATGGTCTTTGGTTTTGAGGTGCTTGGACTTGTGAAGAGTAAGGTCTTTAGTTACGTGGATTTGGAATTTAATAGTTCGTATTTGGTGGTGGGGTACGGTTTCAAGTCTTTCTTGGTGGAATTTGTTTATTTAAGGGTGTAAAGGTCTATATAGGTCTCGAGCAAGGGGATTTGGACATGGTTTTGTGGATTTTAGTCTTTTTTTGGGGATTTCTTGGAGGGTAGAGCATTTGGTGGAGGGTCTTATGTGTGATGGTGGTGGATGTGTTTGGATCTTGGGCACTAGAAGATGCATGGTAGAGATGAGAAGTAGAGGGTCATGAGTTCCTTTGACTATCGACTTGTTCCAACCTTTCACTCATGGTGGACATCTTTACCTTCATCGATCCCAAATCACCCTTCATAAATTCCACTTCAGTTCGCACCATCTTTATCTCATTTCTCAAGTCAAGGTTAAGAGACTCAAGCCTAGCCAAGATAGCTCCTCCAATATCATTTCCCAATGATTGGGAAGTTGGACCCTCGGGTTCCCTCTCTAATGTTCCTAGAACAAGAAAACAAACCTACAAAATGAACAAACAAGTTAGTCCAAATATCCTCACCAACTCTCACTCTTGGATTCTTACCTCATACTTAGTTTCACAAGTATTGACCATTTGGATAGTACTTCATGAGTGATTGAGGGATGAGTCTACTTTTTCCCGGAATAGATTTTTGTTTGAGGTGACTCAATGAAAAATTGCCTTTGGACTTGAACCAATAAGATAATACGAATCACAAAATGAAAAAAAAAGCACACAAAGAACGATAACACAAAATAAAATGACTCTAGACTAATTATCAACCTAGTAGGTAGTTACTGGTTTGCTAATTAGTGATAGAATTCAACAAACAAGAAACTGGAAACAACAAATTGAAACTAGGAAATCCAACTTTGAGCTTAATTAGGTTGTTCACAAAATTGATGATATGGCACCTCGTGATTGGACGTCAATCTTACAAAATTCTTTGAGCTTTACTTTTGGTGTCTTGGCCAAGTTCAACTAAAGACGAAGTAGGAATGAAAATTGGGGGGGAGGGGGGGAATTCAAGGTTTGGAGCCTTTTCAATCTTCAAAATGAGTTTGAATTGAATTGGTCCCCCCTTTTACTTTCAATTGTAGTTTGATATTCCCTTTGTCCCCTCTTCTTTTGGAAGACCTAGAATATGCTACGAAATATTCTTTGTACAAACAACTTTTACCTTCTATTTATTCCATTTTGTGGATCAAAAAAGTACTTTGAATAGTCTTCTTCAACAAGATATGAAGACGATGAAAGAACAATATGAATATTCAAGAGTTGACCAAGTTTGACCACAAGGCAAATGAACCCCAAATTCAAATTTTCTTTTAGATCTAGGTTACCTTTGTAAATCCAAGAACAACCAATAACAAATCAACAATAAAACATCACAAACACCACAAGCCATATGAAATCCAACCACAAAAAGTTTCAAACTCGATTTCAACAATGGTGGAATGCTAAGAAACAACCAGATCTTGCTCAAAAATTAGATCTAGACTCTTTTAGTGCTAGTGAGCAAGGATCTAGCACTAGAAACTATTAAAACAAACTAAAAATTTGTAAATCTATCTTTTAACTTTTGGATCTACCCCTACAAAATGAGATTCAACTTTTTTTGTGATTTTTTGTAACTCTAGACTTTTTTTGTAAGGATTTTCTTATGATCCAAGACTTAGAGTTGTGGGAGCAACTCTAATACATGGCTTTTGATACCAAATGATAAGAGGGAACACTATAAAAATAGAAACTAACCTAAAAATGAGATGAAGAAGAGATTACACAAGAATTCAAACACCACACACGAATTCACAAAACAAACACAAGATAGATTGAACAAAAAGAAAAAAGATAATAGTGAGACATAAACCTTTACCAATAATAACAAACAAGGTGTATATCAAACACCAATACCCATTACAACCAATAAAGATAATACCAGACTCTTAGGTTGACACAAAAGGGATTTAACTCCTCAAACACCAAGCTTTCTTAGCCAAATTGTCAACAAGAGTGATTCCACACTCAAATCAACCCTAGTTATGATTTTATACTCCTAGTGAGAAGAAAGAAAGTCTAAAATATGAGTTTACTCAATAAATTAATCAAAATCTAATGAAAAATAAAGCCTTAAGGTCTATTTATATCTATTACATGTAATGATCAAATTACACTTAATGAAGAGAGCTCCTATGAAGTGTAAAAGAGAGGCATCAAAAGATAATAATGCCCTTAATGAACCCAAGTAGATGTGGAATTGGAGTGTATTTCAAGGCTCCTCTTCACACTTTAGCATATACACTCTATTAGGTGAATTAATGACACAATCACAAACTTCCATCTTCATGAACATTGCTTGTAGACCATGAAACACTTTGGCTTGACTCCTTGTGAATATCCTTGACCTTATTACTCCCATTTACAAGTATGTCTTCTTGTACTTGTACCCCTTTTGTATCCGTATCACGAACCCCCATGAGTTTGGCGTCTTGTAGTTTTAGCTTCATAGGTGTATACGAATGTTGGCGATAGTCTCGGAGGTTGTCCAACAATCTCATTCATTACATCATCATCATAATTCTAAACATTTTTATCGCATTTGCTTTATTTTTCTTGTGATATGATTGTATTTCTTCCTTGACTTGTTACCTATCATTTTGTTATATCTTCCTTTACCTGTACTTGATGTTATTGTATATGTCGTCCTTCTGTGCTTTAATTGTATGTGGTATAATGTATACTTTTGGTTCTTTCTAGTGTTTTTTGCAATATATGTGAGTATTATAAAACTATTAGTGCAAGCAGTGTGGGCTATCATTGTGACACATTTTCTAATTGCAGGTAACATACCCTTAGTGTGTATTTTGTATGCTTTATTATCTACTTTGCTCAGTTGGTATATGATGCCTACTGAGTACAAGTTGATCATACTCACTCCTACAGTGCTCTTTCGGTACAGATCCTGGTTCAAGAATTCCCCATGTTGGTTGATTCAGTCGATATTTGGATCTTTACGAGGTAGCGATGGATTTCGTGCATTGGGAGTCTACTACTACTTCTTATTATTAGACTATGTCTTTATTACTATTTTGAGACAAGAGTTATTCCTATGTATTATATTTCCTTGAGTTGTATTAGTAGTTATTACACTGTGTCACCAGATTTTAGGAGTTATGACATTATTGTTTATGCTTTTTTCCACTTTCATTATATTGATTATGGTTCGGCTTTGTTCTAGGAGTCTTTCCTCGGGATTTAAATGTTAATTTCTCTTTTATTTCAGTTTGCGTGATGGGCGTACTTATCAAGGTTAGTTGCGGCAAGTGCCATCACGACCTTTGGATTTTTTGGTCATGACAGGTATGTTGTCTTTTTTTTTTGTTAATATATTATATTTGAAATTATTTTTTGACTTTGTTTTCTTGATTTTAAACTTTTCTTCTTCTTTTTATGAAAACGTAATGTTAATTTCAGGATTTGAAAAACTTAATCAAGAATGGAAGGGGGAATATATATACTTCTTCATTTAGAATTAAAATACCACCTCAAAATAAATTTTTTCCAAGGGCACTATGGAAATAGAAAAATACTTTAATTAATATTAGCAGTTGCCATCATAGTTTGTTGTAACTTGAACCCACTTGAACAAAATTTAAAATTTCTTTGACCCTTTAATTTTGATTGTACTTTTTGAATAATATTTTCTTTCAAAATGCAACAACGATTTTCATTATAACATTAGACGAAAGCTATAACTGCAGATGCAATACATCGAGCGATCTATTATAGCGCTTCACTAAGTATGAAGAGTTTGGAATTTTTAAATGACTTTAGATTTTTGTTAAAAGAGTATGAACGTGGCTATAGGAAATTTCTTAGTATTACATACTTCACTATATTTGAATATAAAAGGATTCCTTGCTCTAAATGATTATGTACTCTGTAAGTACTTCTTCTTAAGCTATTCAAACATTGTATTTGCAATACTATATAGTATATTATATAATAATGGATAATTTTATCAGATAAATAATTTTCTTACACGTGTAAATTTATATATGTTGACTATGCATTAATCTTTAAAATAAAGCACTTTATATGTCTCTAAAATAGCATCAAATTTGCAAGATTTCTTAATTACCTCAATGTACAAGGGTCGTTTAAATTTATCATTTGTAATACAAAATTTTTGTTATGCATTATCGGATAAACGTGCAACGCACATTTTTAATTTGAACTATTTCTTCATTCATTAAAAGACTCTGCTTTAGATAAAATTATATTTTTACTATTTTTCTCAAAGTTTAATTATACATAAATATTGATAATATATATTTTTAAAAAACTATATTTTTTAAAAAATTAAAAATTACCATTATTTTGGCGAACTAAATTGTTAAAGAAATCCTAACAACACTTTGACAAAATAAAAATGGATGGATTTGCATATTTGTTTGAAATTATAATTTCAAAATATATAGTTTCTTCTGCTTCTACTAGAAATTGTGTTATTTTGGTTTTAAAAAAAAACATATTGTCTTACAACTGACGTAGGAGTCCAACATTTATGCGGCTTTCTTCTACTTTCAATGCTTTCTATATTTCAAGAATACACTGCCTACTAAATAATTTTGGTGAGTAGCGTTCCATTTATGGTTCTATATTTATCGATCTACTAAAATTCAAATTAAATTTGGTGCACCTATACTCTTAAAATTTATGATACATTTTTGGAGTAAAATATTTTTATAAAGAACTCATTATTTCGCATTATTCATTGTTAATTTTTTATGGAATATATATGTGTATATATATGTGTGTGTGTGTGTGTGTGTATATATGTGTGTGTGTGTATATATATATGTGTGTATATATAGGAGAGCCTTGGAAGCAAGTGAAGGTCGTCATGACTGCTTTTAAGGGCAAATAATTCTTTTCACTGAAAGTGTGTTGTTATTTTGTCCGACTTTCATGTAGTGCTGGTTCACATAAAATCATAGAAAAGACACATACTTCTTCTACAATTCTACACCTTGCGCAACGCAGCCACAATCAAGAAATGTAAATCAATTGAAGTGAAAAGCTCTTTAAAATACTGTAAGTTGTTTATTTCTTGAAGCAAATCCCATATGGGGTTCTTGAATTTTGGTTTAGAATGATGATGTATTCTATTGTTTGAGATTAAGGCTTGAGGGATGTTTGAGTTGAATTTCAAGTAATTCAGTGTCAAGTTTATTGCTTTGTGTGGGGTTTTTTTCTCTCAATTTTTTTATTTTCTTTGTACGGTTTAGGAAAAACTTGGTCTCGGAGTAGTTTTCTGTGTGATTTGAAAATTTATTATTTGGGTCAACTTTTTTTCTCTAGTTATTTGTGAAAATTCTCCAACGAAGTTATTTGTGAAAATTCTCCAACGAAGCAACCTCTTTCAATAATAATTTTCTCATGTAGCAGCCCTGACAACACTAGTAAAAATGGCTCCTTTTACAACCTTCTTACAATTAAAGTGTGTGCACACCCCAATATTTTTTTTTATTTTGGACGGAGGGAGTATATATCTCGTACTTTTTTAACGTGAATAGGTAAAACTGTACATTTATTTTTACTATGTACTATAAAAATAAAAGAGTTCATATTGATTTAATTGTCACTTGAAGATTACTCGAAATCGTTGATTCTAAAAGTCTTTCATCTTTGTGTCTTGCATATTTTTGATTGATTTTAGTTTTCTCATCTAGCTTTATGTTGTTGTTATGTTGTTAGATTTGTTTTTCCTTTTCTTAGTCACTATGAAGATTATTTTCCCGACATATTAATTGATACCAATATTTACACTACTGAGGTAGTATATGCTGCTATAGTAGGTTGAATTATTGTGCAGAAATTTTTTGGGCTTGTTTACTTGTTCAAAAATTTCTTTCTTTTAATAAGTACAGTTGTAATTTTGTATTATGGTGCTAACATAATTAGGGATGTTATATTACATCTTTACTCAAGTTAAAGTCAGTTAACTACTAAAACCAACAACTTTCGTCATCGTGCATGCTTCTTTACATGGATATTTTCATCTTTCCCTACTATTTTTCTGTATAACATCAGTTATATCTTTTAACTGTCCTTTCGAAACTCAATGTGTCAAGTGCTAGATCAGAGTACTTCTATGTGTTCTCATATCTAAGTGTCAATGCTTCATGATTTCTTGTTGTTCGAGCATTTATGTTAGGTTGATCTGAAGATACCTTTTTAACCTTTGGTTTTTCATCTTTGTGTTTTCTTCAGTGATAGTTACTTTGATTTTGAAGTGAAGTTTCTATTCAGAATCACATAGAGATTGATATTTTGCTCTATGTTTTTTATCCTCTTTCACCTTGGTGTAACTAGTTATTTTTTTATCAGTTGAAGCATAAATAATTTTGAAAGATGTGAACAAATATGCAGTAGAACAAAGTTCCTTATTAAGAAGGACAGGCAATTGTTATCAAATAACGTCATCAATATACATGTATTTACCATTACCTCCATTACATTATGTATTTGATCTATCTTTTCTTTTGCTCAAGAGGATTGGCAAATAAATGTTGTCCAGTTAAGAAATGACTATAAGCTGGTATGTCATTCAAAAGTGAACAAACTTAACACCCAAAATTTGCTTCATCATGTACTACAATCTTTTTCTTTATCAGTTTTATTTATTTTCCTTGGGAAGTACATTGTTTCTTTATTTACACATTAGTGTAATTATAATTAATTCGAGAGTAAAGTAAAATTAGAAAAAATAAAATCTTTCTTTAGATTAATATAAATACCAAGACATATCCAAGGAAATACAACATATTAGTATGAATATTATGTTGTCAAATAAAGGTTCTTTTATTAAATAACTACTGTAAAATGGAGACTTGATAAGGGAGTGCAATGAGATAGAAAAAGATTCTCTCTTTCAATGAAGGTGATGTCTGGACCAGATTGATTATTCCAATGGGTACCTACTATTCCCCTAGTACAAGTATTGTAATTTACAACCAAGACTTGACATGTAGTTTTCTTTTTGTTAAGATGGGTATAAATTATCAAGTTCTTTTGTCTTTGCTGGCATTAGAAAACTTCTCTCTAAGGTTGTATCCACTTCATTGACTACTAAACTACTTCCTTGAGTATAGGATGAAAAAATACTTAATAAGGTGAGAGACATATTTTATAAGAAGGTTGTGCAATCAACAATATTATATGGAGTGAATATAAGAGTTCAGAGGACCTAGATTATATGGATTATACAAGAATTGAAAGATTATAATTGATAAAATCTGATAGACAAGGCAAATACACTAAGAGGATATAGTAAGAGAAGGTAGCCTCTTATGTAGACCTCCCGATGAACTGATTTTTAGGTATGAAATCACACTCATTGTTATTAATAAATGCATGCACTAGAACAAAATGACATAAACAAAATTGTCTAAAATGATCCAAATTTCCCATATGCAATGCAAACCTAATTTAAAAAAGAACATATTGAAAGGAAGGGATCATTATAAGTGATACTAGATTTAGTGAACAAATGCCAACATTTGTATATATAGAATAGAGGATAAACTTAGTTAACCCTATTTTATAAGTGTGCGATTTACACAAACTAACTTACCTTAAAGAGAAATATTTAGAATTGAAATAAGCAGACATGAATAAATTGTAATATCTAAAATGAAATATACCTGAATAAAGCATAAAACGTTTAAAAGATTCATATAGCTGTCTCAAATAGGATTGGGATTAAGGCACAAACAGTTAATGTTGATTAATGTCATTGAAAAATAGGAGAATGGTTTGGTTTAAGCAATTTGATAATCTCATCTTGGATAAACCAGTACAACTACTACTGAATAAAGAGTCAATAAGAAGCAATTCTACAAACAAAGTAAGTCCATTAGTAACATTCAGTATTCCTATTTTCGGCATTGATGAAAAAAATTTAGGTTAATCTTGAGTTTTTCCTACTAGATGTAGAGAATGTCTTTATTGAGCCATTCAACTTTGCCCTACCCACGATAAATGCTAATAATACTGCATTAGTAATTGCAAGACTTGCATCGTTGCTTGTTGCTTTATATGAGAAAAATTTATCGCAAATATGAACACATTCAAGTGTTCTAATTATATAGTTGGCTCTGACAATGAGGAGAATATTACCTTTTTCATGATTAATATAAATAAACAATATAATTATAAGCTTCTTCACTACTTGGTGTGAAAAATATTATACTTTATGTACCATTAATATTGTGATTATTAATATCATATTCAATATGTGGTCTTCCATTCACAGATATCAACAGATAAAAAGAAGGCTATCATTTTTTGTTCACAATAATGGAAGCACCAATACTTAGTGGAAACTACTTCTTGAATCAACCTTAGAAGACGTGGGTTATATAAAAAACTTTCACCTAATAAAAAAAGATGCTTTTATTATGCCGACAATCCAAAAAGCTTGAATCAAGAAGCCAGTTCACAGGGCATCATTTTCTCAAGCTAGAGTTGATTTTCACAGACAGACAACACTAACAATATGTGAGCCATCTTTTATTGCTATGACAGGTTAGAAGCAAAAAAAATATTATGTACTTTTTGTATTATCGATATAAAAACATTTGTCTTTCCCTTCGAATATAGTTACACATAATTTTCTAATGCTCAATACTCTGTAATTCTTACACCAGCTGATATATCTTTTGCTTATGTCACGAAGCCTGTCTTTGGAAAAGGAATAACTATTGATGAGTATTTCAATATGTTTGAATTCATCCAAAATAACTTATTATAATATCAATTTTTTTTGAAATATATTAACAAAAGGGCTTTGTATAATAGGTTTAACATCTATTGTAACTCATTAACAACACAATTCACGAGCATTGGCTATTATAGACAAAGGTTTGTTGTGCATCAATTTTTTGTTACCTTTCACTACTAATCACTACCGACCTCTAATACTATATGTTACTGTAACTAATATGTGTAGGGGTTTTCCTTAAATTATTTGCATATCATTTTCTAATCATAAAAATGTTCTTATTACTGCAGTAACTAATATGTTCCAATGATGACACAATGCTTAACTTTGTCAAAAAAAAAAAAGGTTGTTATCTACCATAGCTCCGTATTTGAACTTGGTAAATGCCAAAAATGCGATAGTATTACTCTCTCTCTCTCTTTCTCCCTCTTCCTCTCTCTCTCTTTCAATATACATTAATAAAGTTATTTGTATATTAGGTTCAATATCTACTCCACCTTATGAAAAATCAAACATGGAGATATTGACTACCACAAACAAAGGTTCGTCTTCTCTCATATTTTCTACCAATATTTACCAGTGATTGCTTCTTCCACTAATGTTATAAGTTACTACAACTAATATTTATAGGTTAAAAATCAAAAAGAAACAAATGGAACTTTAAATAATTGCCAGATAATTCAACTATTTTAAAAAAAGTTCCAAACTGTAAATATTATGGTGCAAAAAAATTTGAGTATGAATCACTCGTATTTTGTTGTAGCGATGGTACAGTTAAGTTGAGATCACATAGAATACCTGTTGATTTGTTGAATCTCTATTTAAAAAATACTGAAGAATCTAAGAACTTTTGTACTTACCTTAAAATGTACAATAACATATTCACATTTACTTCACTTGGAGTGAAATATGATAAAGTGCTAGCAAAAAAGGGACCATGGTATTTACACATTGAGAGTACAAGTAAAAATGTATCACTTTATTAATGATTTGATTCCATTAGCTCAACAACCAAAAATATTATAGCTATATTTCTATGATGCTAATATAGAAATGTTGAATCGAGTGGTTTCATCAGACGTAATCAAAGAATCTATTGCTAAGAAGTTAATACATATCATAAAGATAAATCCTAATTGTATTTTATTAAAATCTTTAATACATCTTTCACAACTATCAAACTTTTATATTGCATTATATTGTGACTCAAAGTTAGATCAACAAGTATACAACCTACCAAGTGTATAAGAAGTAGCAAGATTATGGCTAGATAAAAAAATAAATAATAATAATTTTACACCATATATTCAAATTTATACTCATAGTAGTAAGAGCCAATTAGTAAATTACTACTATGGTTGCTACGATACTTTGCATTATCCACCTTTGTTTCCTTATGGACAAAATGGATGACATTGTGGTATTTAAAAGATTGTACAACCAACACATAAATCAAAAATGAGAAAAAGAGCTAGCTACAAAAATGATCAACTTCTAAGTTTGTCTAACATATGTTCAATTGATGGACAACATGTTATGAAATCTAAAATTCAACAAAAGGAAAAACAAAAAAGGGATATTATTTTATGTTGAGAATACTATTGTTATAAACTTCAAATAAGAGATGATGAGAAAAATATTATTTTACATTCTAGGAGATTATTTTAGCAATATTCTATTGATGAATTCATAAAGATAGAAACTCAGAGTTTAGACTTTACTTCCTTAAATCAATATTTATGTCATAACATGAGGCTACCCCCTAGTTACGAACATAGTGCTTAAGGCCCCAAGTGGCCCCTAACTAACCCATGATCTAGTACCTGTTGTGAGCACTGAATAAAGTAATACAGAAATAACATGTGTAGAAGATAAATTGAGGAGATACAATTTCAAAATGGAGTACTAATCTGAATATGGCTAATATTTCTTAAAAACAAAACAACAACTGATAGTATCTGAAAGATAACTAACTATCTGAACATCCAGTTTTAATGCTTAAAAGCCTCTAACATGAGGAATTGATGGGACATGCCCCAAACTAACTTCGACTGACTGACATAAAAGTAACTACTATAAATAACTGAAATAAAATATCATCCTCCATGGATGATGAATTGCCAATGCTACTGCTGGGAGGATGCTAATCCGTCTAAGGATGCTCAGTGAACTGTGCGTCTGAACCTATGTTGTAATACCCCGCATTATTTTTAGCTCAGTTCAGCTCCTAGGTGCATGCATAAGAGGCTTAAAACCTGAAAAATTCACTAAGTGTTGGGGACTTAGTCATTTTTACGGCCTCTTAACTTTGAGGATTTTTAAATTGGTCTTTCTAATTCCGAGATGTTGGTTTTTGAGTTAATTCCTATTCAGGGGTATAATTAGCATGTCTTGGAGAAGTTTCAAAATTTTTGGGCAAGGATTGATTCATGTTTGGATCACAGTTCTAGTAGCTCATCGCGATAGCATCACATCATAGTGCTAATAGAGATGGCAAACCTACCGCATTGCATTGACCATGTAATCCGTAATCCAATTACAAATTTAATTGCCTGAGGGGCAATTATGTCTTTTTCCCTCAACCCAGTTCATTAAATCATCAATTATAACACCAGTTAGGGCATTATTTGCCCATCTTCTCCAATTTTCTCACAAAAACAAATCGTCTCCTCCCTCAAGATCATTAAATTCCCTTACTTTCTCTCAAAGGAAACCAAGAATTCAAGTTCCCCAGTCCAAGAATATTCAAGAAAACATCATGATTGGTATTTCTTTTTCAAGCTTAAGGGTTTAAGGTATGTGTGATGTTCATCCTTGGGATCTTTTCACCCATGAGTCCAAGAATCTATCTTTATTTTAAAATTATGATTGTTTACATGACTTTGTTGAACTATCTCCATAAATCCCTTGTTATTTCAATTTCCTTGAATCCCTTGTTATTTTAATTTCAAGTTAAGATTTCAATTGTTTTCATGTGGATAGGATTGCAGAATGTCTTAAATATTGTAGTTTCCATATCATGTTTATGCGAATTAGAATAAATCCTCAACTTATGATTTTGTAATGCAATCATGCTACCTCATCATGTTTGAAAGCATCCTCGTGTTAAAGTCTTAATCTCCATGTGTTTGATGAAATGCCAAAGAGATGGATTTTGAATAATGATTCCCTATTATGGTTTTTAAAGCTTTTAAATGTCCTTATTATTATTTCCTTTCTGTGTTGGTAGGTTATGAACACCCGATACCTAGGTTGTTATATAATTTTAGAATCTTCAGAATGACTTTAGATAAACTATGAGTATTGTCATTCTTTTCGTTATTATGATCAGTTATTTTCTCTGTTAAGCTTAGTTCAGTCCAGTAAAAAGTGTCATTCAGTTGGGAGTAGGATTCAGTACTGAGCGAACCCAGGGTGGGGGTATTCCTATCAGTTAAGGGTTTGATCCTTAGTAGCAATCCCTGAGTTAGAGAACTACGTAGCCAGTGTACGTTTGAGATGTCTTTTTGTTAGTGTAGGGTTTACGCATATCTCATCAGTACTCCTTCCAGTATAGGGTGACTCTTTAGTCCTTTGGGATACTAGTTTAGTGGATCCACGCAACCATTGTTAGTACCCGTGGCATAGTACTGACATCCTTCCAACTGAGGTTATAGTTGGACCCCAATTAACTCAAATTGGGTCATGTCGGTTAGATGATACCTCCCATAGTCTCAGTACAGTATTCAGTATAGTTTCTATTCAGGTTCTCTTGAACAAGTGTATAGATTTTTAGTTCATTAGTTATACAGTTTTCAGTGTTTTCGATTACAGACTTATTTCAGATTTTAGATTTATGCTTGGTATGGCATTCTCAAATATTTTAGTTTTCATGCATTCATATTCAGTTATCTCATGCTTTACAGTTAGTCCTTATGTTATATGCACAATACCCCATGTATATCAGCCTGACCTCATTGCATATACCTGTACATTTAATGTACTGACCCATACTCTTCTTTGCACTATGATGTCTTATATCATAGGTTTGGATTAGGGGTGGCAAAATAGGTTTAAAAATGGATACCCATGTAATCCAACCTATTTAAAATACGCTGGATATCTAATCTATTCAAAATAGATTTAAAATGGGTTGACCCATATTATCCACCCAAAATATGGAAATTGATCAGATAAAAAGGGTAAATAAACCCTAAAAACCAATTTGCAAAAAAAGAGTGCTTCAGAGACCAAAATGGCTACACGAGCACCTATTTCTCCTACCAGCACCACCTAAGCTCCGGTCAATACCACTTAGGCTCCATCCAATAATAGCTAAGATCTGACTAACACCTACCAATATCTATCAACTTCTTTGGTAATTCACTTTCTTTGTTTTTATCTCTCACTCATTTTTTGTGATGTGTGAAGTGGTCATTTCTATGTTCAGGAAGTTTAAGAAATACTGAATGTCATATAGCATCATTTTATCTATAACTATGGTCCTTGACCCCCGATATAATTTAAATTTTGTTAAGATTTTCTTATCAAAATTCAATTCTAATACTGCTGAAGAAAAAGAAAAGGTTATCAAAGATAATATGAAAATGTTGTTTAAAAACTTGGTACCTTCTACAACCTTGTTATCTAAGGAATGTATTTGTGGTGGTGATATAAATAGTACAAGGGATCCATTTAGTGTATTTGATGAGTTCGATGTGGTTCAAAGTTAGTTGGAGTTAAGTACTAGGGAAACATAACTAGATCTATATTTGGAGAAAGATAATGTTGATCGTAGAATAAATTTGAATCTTGGTTTAATTGGGTATTGGAAGGATAATAGGCTAAGGTATACGAAACTTTTATTAATGGAACGGGATTTCTTAAGTGTTCCAATAACAATAGTAGCCTTGAAATCTACTTTTAGCGTTGGAGGTTGGGTTATTGGAAAGTTTTGAAGTTTAATTCTTCCCACAAATATTGAGGCTATACTGTGTAATAGGGATTGGATTTTTGGCAAGGGTAATTTAATCTTATCATATTGATTTGTTTTATATTTTTAATACCTTATCAACTGTAGTTTGTAAGTTGTAATAGCTTATTTTTTTTCTTTTTAAAATATCTTAGATCTTGATGGATTTAAATCTGATTTTGATTTTGATGAGATTGTTGTTGACCTTCAACCTTATCTTGAGAAACTTAAAGATAATAGTACCCTTGATCACTTGAATTTATCTGTTCTTGTATGCCTGCTTTCAATATTTTGTTGAATTTGAAATATTGGTTTTTTGATCTAACGTAACATTAGAATCTGGGAATAGTTGTTGCAGCTATTGTTGCTTTTAAGATATATGACATTCAATTTGAATGCTATGTCAGCAGATCTACAGATAAAAAAATGTTACCTTTTGGTTATTTTAGTTGATCTATTTTGAGTTTTGAGTTTTGGGGTGAAGTTAATTTGAGTTGTACTTGAGCCGATAGATAGAGAAAGTATACTAATTTCTTAATTAGTGCTACTCTTGTGCAAACTCTATTGTGTGAATGCAATGGGTTATTAAGTGTTTGATCATTAAATATGTTCGATAGAAAACTGTATGAATAATTTCATATTATGTTCATGCTTTGTGAATATACTTCCTTTAGATTCTTATTAATCATTATATTTTAGGTTGTCTCCATCCTAAATTGGGTTTAACCTATCACACTTCTGAAATACAATCTTGCTTCTTGAATCCTCAGCTTCCCCTCCACTTCTTCCCTGTAGCATGTTGGAATCCTTTACATCAAAGTTCTGAAGTTTTTCCAAAGCTAAACAATGGAGCTTGCAGCTAGAAACTTTTTGCATGTAATGGAAAATAAAACATTTTTAACCTTAATTGTTTAAACAGACTAACCCACGACCACTATTTACTTCTTTATATTCAGTTATATAGTTATGTAATATTTGTAATAGAGAGTTAGGATTTTAAATACGGCATAGTTGTTGGCATCTTGTTACGACATCAGAGAAATCTATGTTTTCTTATATTTGTTGAAGTACAGATGGATAGAATAGCAACCACGTAACAAGATCTATAAACTGGTGTTCCATGTGAAGCAATTTTGTTTATAAGTCTAAAGCTTTACAGTATGCTCAGTTCCCAGAACTCATGGTATGTTATAATAATCACTGAAATTCAAATTATGTTATGTATGTCCTCAGTTTAGATCAATTTTGAATTCATGCTTTTGATACTATATTACTCAGGCCTTAGTTAAGTTCAAAGTTTTGCAAAGTATTCTTTCGTGTCTTAGGTCCTCATTCTCTACCCTTTCAGTGACCTCTCTGTAATGTCAAGATAGTGATGATGAATAATTATTTAGATGGGAGAGAGTAAGATTTTCTTGTTGATGGAAGATTATTGTATGCTTGTTTTAGCTAAGGCTGTAAGTGTGAAGTATGATTAAGGCCAAGTTCTTGATATATGTCTTGGTTAGTTGAAATTTTGCGTGTGTTTTCTTAGGGTAGTGCATGGAAGCTGTTGATGATAGAGGTTTGGAGGATATGAGAAAGATTCTTTTATCGGTGTTTGTTTAGAAGTGCATATGTGGTTATGATGATAGACTTGAATGTCATGTTTATATATATATATATATGGATGAATGTATTGCTCGTCAATGCAGGTCTAGTATGGGTTGAATATAGTTGTTGAAGTAGTAATAGAAATTATTCATGATATGAAAAGTTTTGAAAGTATAGGGTGTATTGAATTCATGATTCAGACTAGTGTTATGATGTGATGTGTAGTACTCTATAGATTCGAGTAGGCTTGAACATAGTGAGAGAATTTGATTTAGCTCAGACTTTAGTAGATAGAGTTATCAGTGCTCATGTGAATATTTTAAGTAGCGTCAAGTGAAGTACATTTTGAAGTGGAATATATAGTTGAGTAAAAGCTTTCAATGTGATTCAGTCCGTATAGCCAGCAATTCATTTTAGCAATCAGACAGACAAGTTCCTATGATTCTCTATCTTTTCATCTAGTCTTATTATCTGAAGTTTCATGAATATGCCTATCCCATGAGGTAAATTATCCGCAATTATGCAATTTGCAAATTCAGTTGAGTCTTTACTTCTAGTCTAAACCTGTCTTAACCATAAAGGATATCTAGATTCAAAAATTGTATCGTATTGGTTATCCAACTTCAAAATTTGGCCAAAAACTCTAATGGATTCCTAGAGTTTAAAAATGTCACGGCAGGCATTTATGAGTTCAGTTCAGTTCATGTATTATGTTCCAAATTTGGATATTCAGTCATGATTCAGTTCTTGTCCTGTGCATCATCTAAATCTTTCCTTAGTATTTCAGAAAGTCCTTATCATTTGGGGGGTGGCGAATAATCCCAAGAGGGAGATTTTTTAATACCCCAAGTTTTTATGTATTAAATCTCTCAAATTTTCTTAATGAAACTAGATCCATCCTAAGGTAATGGTTACTCATAAGTTGACTCTCTCGTTTTTAACCCAGCCTTATAACCATTCTCATGCCATTGCATGCATTCACGAAATTAGTTCAATTAATGTATCATGTTTAAGACTCAGTCATGTAATCATGTTTTTAATTATACATGTTCAGTATGTGATCTCAGTTGCTTTAGTTCAGAATTCTTAGCCTAATCACTCTCATTCGAGGACAAATATTCCTAAGGGGGAGATACTGTAGTACCCTGTATTATTCTTAGCTTAATTTAGTTCCTAGTAGCATGTATAAGAGGCTTAAAAACTAAAATATTCACTAAGTGTTAAGGACTTAGTCATTTTTAAGGACTCTTAACTTTGAGAATTATTAAATTGTTCTTCTCGATCTTGAGATATTGGTTTTTGAGTTAATTCATGATCAGGGGCGTAAGGAACTTGTCTCAGAGAATTTTTGGATTTTTCAGATGAGGATTATGTCATGTTTGGATCATGATTCTAGCAGCTCATCGCGATAGCATTACGTCACGGTGCTAATAGCAATGGCACACCTATCTCATCTCGCTGACCATGTAATCCGCAATCTAGTTACGAATTTAATTGCCTGAGTGGCAATTATGTCTTTCCCCTCAACCTAATTCGTCAAATCATAAATTATAACACCAGTTAGGGAATTATTTACCCATCTTCTCCAATTTCCTTTCAAAAACAAACCCTCTCATCCCCCAAGATCATAAAATTCCCTTACTTTCTCTCCAAGGAAACCAAGAATTCAAGTTCCCCAATCCAAGAATATTCAAGAAAATATCAAGATTAATGTTTCTCTTTCAAGCTTAAGGGTTTAAGGTATGTGTGATATTCATCCATGGGCCCTTTTCACCTATGGAGTACAAGAATCTATTTTTATTTTTAAATTATGAGTTTTTACATGACTTTGTCGAACTATCTCCATGAATCCCTTGTTATTTCAATTCAAGCTAAGATTTCAATTGTTTTCATGTGGATTGTTGTAATACCCCGCATGTTTCTAAGCTAGGAAGTGAATAAGTATTCCTAAGTATGAAATATCCTATCCTGTGATTCATGCTTGAGTACATGACTTACAATGAATATCCTAGTAATAGGATAGCTTATGATGCATTAAGGATGTTCATATGAGTCACTTAAGGTAATAAAGCTAAGAGTTTTTGAATCCATCAAGTTTCAGTGTTTGATTTTGCAAGGGTCATCTTTGAACGAGTATAACTAGATGCTACTTTAGTATTCTGGCTGATTTAGACCCATCAAATTGTAGAGAATCGAATTAGCTTTCCAACGATACCAATTTCGCCTTAATCCAATACCAGAGCAAGAAGTTATACCAATTTTCATGAGAGACAGTGAGGATAGGCGATTGGTTAGGCGCCGCCCAACCCAAACATAGGTGATTGGTTAGGCGCCACCCAACCTAGCTTAGACAATCACTTAGGCGTCGCCTAAGTCAGTTCTAGGTACCAAAAATACTCTGTTTTGAGTTATTTTAAGGGTAATTAAGTCTTTTAACACTCCTTACACGTCCCTAAACTTAACCCTACAAAATATATAGCTTCTAAACATATTACAACCCTATTATCATCTCAAAGCTCATCATCCAAGAGCACTAAAAGAGAAAAACAACTAGGGTTGCGTAACTAAGCTTGAAGATCTGATTTCAAGGAAATTCCTCCGTTAATCATCAAGAATCTTACTTCTAAGGTATGCGTTAGTTGATTTATGGATCCCTTTCATCCATAAATCTCAAAAACCCTCTTTTTCATTACAAAGTATGATTTCTATATTGTTGGGTGTTGATGATCATGTTGTTGATATTGAGTGATTCCCAAGATGGAATCTTTATACATTTTTTGGAATTTCATGATATCATAGGAGTTGGAAACATGTAAATTTGGTTGTTCATGATGTATAATTTGATGATATCACCTATGCTTAAGATGTGCATATAAGGTGTTTGATAAAATGTCTAAAAAACTAGAAATCCTGCAATATAGCTAAATTGTGACTAAGTGAAGGATTCATGATATGCCCTTATGTTCCAATGACTTCTATGTTGATAATGTGCCTTGTAAATGTTGTTGGAATACTCCTGAACTATTCTTATGAGATTATGCTATGTTTACTTGCAAATCCTACTTATGAACAAGATGTATGGTAACCATGCAATCCACATGAACTTCCATGCTA